>NC_140032.1:46188857-46346457 GCF_963513975.1 Fringilla coelebs
ATACTCCAAGTTCAGTTGGTTATTTGGGGAGCTCCAAAAGGCAATGTGGCAGGCTGATACTTAGCCATCTTGTTTATCCCCTGTTCTGGCTCCCTCATAGGTATCTAGCTGTTTACAGACACCTAAAAGCAACAAAAGCTGTTTTCTTTGGCTCTCAGATACAGCCTATAAAGTACTGCTCAGTAAGGGGATCATGTTTGTGTCGTTTAATACCTAGCCAGGTGCTTTTCAGAGTTGGCAGCAGTGTCTTTACTGATAAATTTGACTGCATTTTATGTCTTTTCCTTTTACAATTACAATGCAGACTGCTGTTCAGCTATTGCTCCCTCTAAATCATGCATGAGCTTGGCTTGTGGTGAAAGTAATTTAAAGACTTTCCCACAAGCAGTATGCCCTACCTACTAAAAGCAAATGAACAAAAAAGCAAGGAGTACAGAAATTCCCATCTTACTAAAATTATTTTGGATTTTCTTTCCTAACTTCTTAGGTATCTAAAAGGCATAAATTATGTTCTGCAAAAGCTTAAAACCCCTGCATTTCTAAAACCAGCAGAAAAAGACCAGTACTAAAACACTGTAGAGTGGTTCCGCAAGAATATATTTGGGTGCAACAATTATTGCATTGCAAACTTTCCAGAAAATTTTGACTTCTACTGCACCATTTCTGCAGTGGTCTAATTACTGATTTTTAATTTCTTTTCCTTAGAAGACCAAGGCATAGCCATTTCCCAAAGCAAGCTTCCTAAGAGCAACAGGGGATGAATCTCTGCCACAATGTTCTACAAAGGACAGGGATTTTCATTCTGGCCAATATTAGTAATTCTTTATATCAAGTTCCCTGCTCACTGACAAAATTCAGTGATGATCACAGCTTCCCTCCCTCCCTTCCCATTTCTATCTTATGAAACTGCACATTTCACTTATAGTGAAAATTTTCTTTCATAAAATTTTCTTATATATTTCCAGTATCCCCTACTGGTTCATATGAAGAGCTTAGTGGATATTTGTGATATGTGACAGCTGTCAAGAAGGGCCATGTTCCTGGAATGCAGCACAGAATGCCATCCACAGCACAAGGATCATCTCTTTACATAGCCAGGAAGGGTACACAGACCTTGGCTCAGTTCAGTGAGAGCTGACACAACAGGTTATCTATTTGCCAGAGTCACCTAGGAACACTTGTGTACTATGACAAGGTCTCAGGAGGTCATTCATTCTGTTTCAGAGAAGCATAATAGGACATTAGTGCCTGGGTACCACCATAAAGGCATTTAAAATAATTTCTGACAGCCTTAGAGGAAGACATTGGAGTTTGGGTCTTCCAAGAATTGCCTAGGTTTTCTGCAAACTTTGGCATAAATCTAATGTATATCAGGGGTAAGCAACTGAATTATTGACAAAAACTGAATAAATTCACAAGGGCGGTGTCTAAGGCCAAATAGAAAAAAAAAATAAGCTTTGCTTAAAGACAGCAAAAACGTGGAAACTCTTCCATTTAGCTTACAGTGCATAAACAACATGCAGTTTTTATTCCCCTGAACAGCACCTCATTTCACATAACAAGTACGGCATTCAGAAGGCACCTCTGTGGAACTGAGTCAAATCTCCAGTGTGGGACATTTACCTAAATGACAACTTATGTTCAAGACATGACAAACCTCACAGGAAATGTGAAAATTACTGATTTTCCAAAAGTGTTCACAGTATTTCTTTTCCATAAGATAGCCTCTTTCACAAACTGTTCTGAACTGGGGAAAAAAAAAATCCATAGTTTATAGGAAGTACTCAAATTCACTGATCATCTCCATCATAGTTAAGAAATTTTCTCTCAAACAAAGCAGAACACAGATCACTAAAACCAGTATTTTGGGGAAAGAACGCTTTGCATGACAAGACCAGAATGCTCTGCATGTTCATAACTATAAAAGGGTAGATAAAAATGGCAAAATAGGTAATTTCTATGACATGTATACATGGGCATTATCCCTTGTTGACCTTGGCAATATTTCAGAGGGAAGCTTTCAAGGATTAACCGTTCAATCAATCAGATTTTATGACATGTGCCAACTGGCTTCACAAATGCACTTGCAATCAAATTGCAGGAATAACAACAAAAAAGGTTTAATCTATTGTTAGCTCTTCCACTACAACACACAGAGAAAAGTTGCACGCTTTGGCAGGAACAACCTGCATGTTTCAGAAACTCCTCACCTGCCTCAGTCTGTAGCAAGGGTAGAGTGCAGCTCTTGCATAAGTGTTTGGAGGATCTTTATATAGGAAAGTGCCTTTCTGAGTCTCGCTCTCAGCACACTGAACTAATGAGAACTGACCTTTTTGCAGCCAGAGAAGAAAATCCTTTCCAAGTGCATATCTATGCCAGTTGCTCCCTTTGAGACACAAAAGAAGGCTACCACATGCAAAAATTAGAAATAGAGAGAAGATGCAGCCTGAAAGAAACCTTGTGTGCAGAACAGAATCTGTCTTATTATTAGAATAATCAAATTGCATCAATGAGCCCTAATCAGGGCTGCACGACCCTGAAAATTGTTGCTGTACTCAGAGTCATGCTATAAAAAGACAGTACTGCCCCCAGAGAGCTTAAAACTGAAAGATTGTAGCAAACAGGTACAGATAAGCCAATAATACCCCCAAACCAAATAATGATGGTTATGAGACAGATGGAAATACAAAGTGAAGGACATGCTCTTCTAACAAGCTCTTGTAGTGAGTACATTTAGCAAGAAAAGGGCAGAAAATCCACTACTAATTCTGCTCTACAACATATCCTGGTAAGAATAGAGGCCTGCCATGACTCAAGAAGGTGTGCTCTATTTTACATGTATAAGCAATGCAATTGATTCCAGGTGATGTTAGTTTATCTGAAATTAAGCAAATGTGTAAGTGCTTTATTGAGTGAAAGCCAATCCCCACATATTTAATTGTAAAATATCTGAGTGGAATCAAGACAAATTATGGTCTACTCAAATGCAGAGAATCCCACAAAAAGCCTCAACAAACCCAGTTATCCAGTGGGGTAAGAGCTACTCAGTATCACACCTTAGCTGTTTTTGATGCCTTTTTTTCTGGGAAAAAAAAAAAAAGGGGGCTAACAAATTATTTAAGGAATAGAGGGGAGACATTCTGTGGGGAAAAAAAGAAAAGGTAAGAGTGAAGACAGGATGCTCCAACCCCAGATTTTTTCACCACTGTCATCTTCTAAGTCAAAGGGCAGATCAAAGTATTAAATGGAAAAAAAATATTCCTACTATTTTAATTGAGTCACACCAGGATATGCAGCTAATCTAACATATAAAAGAAAAAAAATCAAATATCCTTTTAATAGATATTATTAACACAAACAAATTATCCTAATTATTTTTCTTTAAAATATTTATAATCTTCGTTCTAACTTTGTATCAAATATCCTAATTAAAATAGTTTGGCCAAATTTGATACCCTTGTTTGATTTGCTTCCTTTCACTATGGCTGCAATTGTAGCCAGCACAGCCAAGAATCTGGGTAGAAAACTTTGACATGAGCAGCAAGTGATCATTCATAGCCCATAACTTGCCCTGAATGATATCTGGGAAGTTACCTTGGACTGCAAAACTATTTAGATTAACAGCTTTGCCCCATATTCACAAAAAAAAAAGTCTTGAGGAAACTCCTAAAGCCTTTACAGCTATAGCTTTCTTTGGGGATTTCCAGAGGTGTGACTAAATAAAGAAGGACAGGGACCTTTTGAACAAAGCAGTACCCTCTTCTCTGTAGCGCTGAGGACAATATTTGGCACAGTCAAATTCTGCCACAGTCAAACCAAAAGGAATTTTTTTCCTGTGTTACTTATATATTTTTATGTCTGTGGATGATATATTGACATCAATTACAGTAATTGTAAACCCAAAAGGAAGAGATACTGAGGTTTATATGATTATACTGCACAAGAAATTTTTTAGCTGAAGATTTAATTAAAGAACATGTGTTTTTTGTAGGTGGAAGAACCATAGAACAAATCAGGCTGGAAGGGGATGCAGCTTGCAAGATAGAATTCATAAAAAAATGAAAGAAAATTCATAAATGCAGTGATGCTACAAAACCTTTGATATCCAGGATTAAATAAGAAAATTACCTCTTTCTCAGAGATAAAATTAATAAACATTATTTCTTTTTATTTATTTTTTTTATTCTTATTTCTTTTTATTAGAGCAATTTTTTATTTATGCTCTGCAGATGTTGCACAGAGAAGCAGCAGAAATGTAGTCTGTGCTCCAAGCTGCTTGCAGCTTGGACGTAGGTAAAACTTTGGTGAAGACCTTAAAAAACTCTGAAGCAGGCAATTTCTTTTTAAGAGCAATTAAGAAAGCCAAGAACAAAGTTCAAATATTTTTTAATATATATATATATATGCACACACACAGGTACATGTGGAATAAAACCCTTTTTCTCACCTCAATGTGTCTCCCAGTAAAAAATTACTAACTGTTGAGTGATTTGAAGAATGAACTTATCCCATTAACCTTTTAAAGCAGTTATGCACAAGTCGTTCTGCATAACTGTATTTTAAAAGGTTAATGGGATAAGTTCACTCTTCTTGTAATTCTCCTTACTTTCCAGTCTCTACTGTTCAGACACTTGGAAAGTGGGAGAAGAGCTTAAAGAAGAGAAAGAAATCAAGACTATTTCAAGCATAGTCTTTGGCAAAAAGTCTAGATCAAACTGATAAGCCTGCAGACTGCTGTGCATACTCCATCACAATCTTTAAGAAGTGAAACAACCACACTACTTCCAAAAATAATACACAGAAAATAAGACTATAGATAACAACACAATTTTATTAGAGTTAAGATACTTTAATCAAAAATGAAAACTGCTGCCTTGTCTTCCCACTGTGCTTTTCTTGTCACCTTACCAGGTCTAAAGCCTTTTTTACTGAAGAGCAAATATTTTTAAATTCCCTCTATTATTCAAGATAAAGAGCTGTAGTATGCTATAGTGCTGCTGACAAATACCCTCACTAGGGTAAATAATTCATTTCTCTAGGGCCATGCAGATACCTTTTCCTGTGGCCCTCCTTTGGTTTCCCTGATGCATCATCTCACACACACACCTATTATCTGCTTAACCACCACTAGCAGAGTCAAGTGTTGCAAAAGCAAACATTTTGCTCAATCATGCTTAGATTTTTCCTTATATACATGAAAATAAAGTACAAAAACCATAAAAGCTAGTTAATATGCTGTACGTGAAGGAGGAATAAAAATTACTTCCTGACCCCAGGCTTTCTTGAAGCCTCTTTTTACCCTGAAGGTATTTTGGAAAGAGAATGAACTGAAGAATATTATAAGCATAGCAGTTCAGAAAAGAAAGGAAAGGAAAAGGGCTTGTACCTAAGCAGCAATCCAGCCAGAGCTTGTCTTAAAGCCTAAGAGGTCTTTGTCTCAGCAGCCCTGTGGTTTTAAGGAAGAGCTCTAATACCTGCTTGCAAAGTGTACCTGATCTGGCTCTACCTGCTGAGATGCCCATGCACAATGACAGTCACTGTACCTTGCTCCATTTGCTTCAGTGGAAAAGATCTGAAGACTTTGGCAGAGCAGCTGAGAGGCATAAGTGCCAAAATTATATCCCTTGATAGAGCTTTGCTTAACCCACTTTGTTATGAAAAAAAGGAGTCATATCACATTTTTAGCACATTGAAATGGCATTAAGGTTGCATAGTCAGGCATTCAAAGATGCAGGAAAATACCAGAACTAAAGTTTTATGTTAAAATTAAATTAGTCTCATAATACAGACATTGTAAAACTTATCTTTATTTTAAGGTGCAATTTTTCATTACTTGATCATTTACTTCTCTCTCCTTTCCCCAAGATCAAATGTTGCCTGCCAGATTTCAAGTGGAAAAGCACAGACTCTAAGGTTTTTTCCCCTATCCCTCCAAGTGAAGCAAGATGCAGGATATTTTCCCTTTGTCCTATGGAAAAAAAGTCATTTTCTGTCAGTTAATTCTAAGAATTACACCAATATAAGCCTCACTGAAATCCTTCCCCTCCCCACCTCTCCTGAATGAAGACACCCATCTGGAAAATCTCAGCCCAAGTTGTTGAATCTTTGGCATCATTAGACCAGACAGTTAAAAACACAACCTTCTGGCTGAAAGCGTTAAGCAACCTTAAGCACAGGTAGCGTTAGCAGCCCTGCCCATACATAAACACAAACACATGAATGAGATCACAATATTGGGAAGTTTTTACAGCAGGAAGGAAATCCACTGCCAGATCTGTGTGAAGAAGATGTTTAATGCCTCTTCCAGCAAATGCAATGGCATCCTTCAGTAACAGGATTAACAATAGATATTTGCACATTTTCCTACAACATCTCTGCCAAAACAACTTAGCTCTGACCTCCTAAACCTTTTGTCATACCCTCATCTCTCAATTACACTACACCCAGCTCCAGGAAGACATAAAATATTCCTTTTTTCTATAGATGCTGAAGAAAAGTGTTTTTATTCTGCCCACATATGTGGTTTCCATTCCCACTGGAAGACTGTGTTAGCAGTATGTCCCTGAGATCCTCCTCTTCTCTCTTCGTTTCACCTTTTCACTGTTTAGACTCTTATTCCATATCAGGTACTGCTTTGCACTAAAAGACAACTGCAGCAGTCATCTCTCTTCCGATCAATAAAAGGAGATCCCTTCTATGTGTTCAAAAACCACACTCAGCTAATTTGGTCAGAAGTTACTTAACCAGCTGCAAGAACCACCAGGGAAATTCACTGCCTTATGCAGGGCAATTAATGGCCCCTTCTACCCTCCAGAACCATCAACCTCAGAATCTCTGTAATGAACAAATTATCCAAAAACTAGTTCTGAGGTTAGTGTTACTCAATTAAGATGTATAAGAATATCAACATTGATAGATGGTTTGGTTTTGCGGTTGGTTTTTAGTTTGAGTTTTCATGCTTGTTTCAAGAGAGGGAGCAGTACTATTTTAAAAGCATTGATTCTAGGTGAATGGTAGAAATGTAATGGTAACATTCACTGATCATCAAAACAGGATGCACACACAAGGTTTATGTCAAGCAACACCATGGGGTAAAACCATGTTCTTCCTTGCCCCCAGCCTCCAGCTGCAGAGTAGGTTCAAACCTGCTGAAATCAGCCGTCAGGTATTTACTCCCTACAAACAGGGCAACCCAAAAGCTGGTGTGCATTTGTGGAGATGCTCCTCTGGCACTGCTCTTATGCTTCCTCATACTGGAAAGGATATTCATCAGCAGTGAGTAGGGGTGAGTGATTCTTAACTTAAACCTCATCAGTCTTCATTGTTGGTGTTTACCAGGCCATGAAGCAGACTTCCACCATCATTCTCTAAAATTTGTGTAATTTACCATCATGCCCCACTTGAACATTATTATTGAATTGGATATGCTGATCCAGTCTGGAGACAGTTTTACAGACTAAAGTTCATTTCAAAACACTTGTTGCCATGGGGCACTCCTGCTGTTTTCCATCAGGGCAGTTCAAGTTCGTGGCCTAGATAACCTCCTTGACTGCCTGGCTCCTGGGTCTGTGAGCCACGTCACCTGACTCAGGACATCAGCAGAGGACCATGAAATCATCCCCCTGCCAGGATCAACACCTCCCAACAGCCTCTGTGCTGTTTCATATAAGCACTTCTAGGTGGCTGCAAGGTCATTTGGTTGAAAAGGGAAATGTTTGGTTTGTGTTAGCTAAAATTAGTTGACGGGTGCAAAGTATTCTTTTACTTTGCTGTTAGAAGCTTGAGAGTAGCTGGATGTTCTAAGTGGAAAAATTATTACTATAACAAGCAAATACCTTCCTTTCAAAAGTGCCATGTCCTCCATGCGGCAGAGAGGTCTCAGAGTGAGGTTTTAAACACAGCAGGGGAAAGGCTTCGGGTTTGGAATTTTTTTTCTTTTGTATCATTTAATGTATTTAACAAGCTACTGCATCGAGTTCAGTAAATATTGTGCAGATAAAAGCTAACTGGGCAAAGAGCTCTTGAAAAGAAAATATTAATGAACAAAAATTTATGTATTTCACACTTTTGCTATTTTTTCCCCAACACTTATTTGTTAACTTCCTTGAAGAAAGCAATTATATAATAAAGTGTATGCTGAAGTGGGGGAAAGAAATGTAGTTACCATGTAACAGAAATAAGTGGCAAGCATTTATTTTCTTTGTGGTATGATGATGTCACTTACTTTACCATCTGCAGCTGGCTTAAAATCAGGGTTTCCATAAAATAACAACCCACAAGGACACCGCACAGGCCATTGCAGTGGAGAGTCACTTTCCAGGCACATGTGCTCACAAGTCCTTGAGCTGGTTTAGGCCCCAGCAGTTTTTCTCTCACTGGCCTCTTGATAAAAAGCAGAACATGCCAGTGGGGTTCTCTCTAAAATGACACTAGTGATCTTATACTCTTGTATATTTGACTACGGGTTGATATGAACATAAATTCTCAGACCTTCAGCAATCTCTTCCCTAAATGTACAATTATCAAGGACACAAAACAGTCCATTGCAAGCAAAGTTGGAAATTTACAATAATAATTTCTTGTTATTTTGCCCATCAAGAAGCCAGAACATAGATGGGCAGCCAGGTTTCTGTTCCTGCAGCTCACCGTTTGAATTGTGCCTTCTCCCCCTTTTGTGCAGCCAGTTCTCTCAGCCTCAACAACTCCTGATCTCTTCACTTTTCTGCCAACTTGCTGGGAACACACAGCAAATTCACACCAATTTCTGTGTGTTCTTCCTTCAGATGCAGCTGATTTCCTCAGAGTTCAGTTCCAAGGCACTCCCATCCAAATGGGAAGGCACAAAGGGTGAATGGCAATTTACAAGCGCTATTTACCCTATTCTGTCAAATATCTAGGGATTACACTGATGATACTGCAGCATCATAGTTGTAAGCAGGAATTGATAATAGGCTTGTGGACAGATTCCCTACATTATGACAGACTCAAAACAGATTTTGCACATGGGAAACAAGGTATGTTTTTGGTTTTACTTATTAAAACATGAAGCTAAACTGCAGTTTAGATTCCGTTAATCTGCAACATGAGTTACTTCATTTCTCTGAATTTCATTATTATCTCTTAGAGGTATGTTATTTCAATAATTCTGTCCAGGATAATCCAGCATTTGGAATCAAGGGTACTGAACCTTTAAAAGCTAGAAAACCACTTTATTATGAGACCAAGAGATGCAGAAATGCAAAAAACCACAGTTTGAGAGACTGACATTTGTACTCTGACACATTAGTGCACTATGTTGGTTTTGACATAATTTGAAGTCTTGGTACACTATTATTCAACATCAGAAATTAATGACTTCCTATTTCTATTAATTCCTCTTCACTTCAGAAATGGTTTCATAAAGAGACAGATGCCTGACTTTTCTCTAATTCAGCAAACCACACTGACTTCAACAACAACGAAATCAAACCAAGTCAATCTATTATTCAGTCCATTTCAGGAATTTGCTTGACCTCTAAAGGATACAAGCAGCAAGAGTTCTGAGGGAAGAAAATGCATGCCTCAGTCTTTCAATATAAGCAGAGCAGCGTGCCTCAAAGTAAAAATTACTACAACATTGACATGATTCCAGCATTACATCAGTAGCACCAGTTTCTACAGCATAGAGAAATCAAGTCCTGGAACATCATTCTACCCTTATCAGCCAAGCTACTTCCCCAAGTTTCTTCTTAGAATAAATCTCAACCCCCAAAATAGAAAAGTTAAACGTGTGGTCTTCCTCACACAATCAACCCAGAACTTAGCAAGACTTGGAAGGCCTTAAAGGGTTAATTACCCATCTGCTTTTGCTGGTATTTTTTAATTCTTATTGAAAAATGAAAAGCTATAAACTGGATGACAACCATGGCCATCAACTGTTAATATTTCTGTTCATTTGTCATGCAAAATAAGGATTCCCATTTACTACTTTAGTATTGCTCATAAGCAGCTTTGTATCATCATCTGTCAGTTTTGAACTTGAAAAAAGTTACACCACAGATTGCATTTACACTTTGCATCTGGTCTAGGTATAATATTTTTATATCACTCAAGAGGATATATTTTCATGAATCTTTACATTCTATCAGATGCACAACAAACAGAAGAATTGTGCATTTTAAATTTTTTTTTTTAGGAAAAAGAAATGTGTTAGGATCTTTTTCTGTATCAGAGTTATTCTTAGGAAAAAAATTAAAAATCATAACAACTAGCAAGGGAGAAAGGGAAAAATAATAGAGAAATCTTGAGATGCGAACGCTGCTTTCATTATCTTTGAGGTTGCTAGATGGAGCTATAATGGACAGCTATGAATAGGTTCTTAAATGCCAGCCTGCAGGAAAATAAATCTGTGGGTTCTTTTTATATGTGGGGAGAAGGTGAACTTGACTTTTCAAGTTTGTCAAAACTGATCTTAATATACTGTGCATACTGAAGACTATCTCTAACAGAGCAGAATCCTCAGAATGCACACAGGGTGAGCAACTACAAGCTTTCTTTTCCCACTCTAAGAATGTATTAAGAGTCCAAAATTAACCAAGTCATTGAAAATTATAATAGAAATCTACATCAAATTGAAGTGAGGGCAAAGACATTTTTTCCAAGAAAATTGGTAGTCAACCAATAGTACAGTTATCTCTTGACATCTTCACACACAGACTAGATAACTTTTTTGCAGTAAATTAGGCAACCTGAAAAGGTATGAAGCTCAATATTCACGGAGTGAAGGGTTCAAACATAAGCACCTATAACAGCTAGGAGCTCAAGGTACCTTATTTAAATAGTCTCATTTCAACTTGCCAGTCTCTGAAAAACCTTATCAAGCTCAAAGAATGAAATAAGAAAAAGTTTAAGACAATTTCTCCTCTACAAAACAATAAAAATGTCATTTATTTCTCTTTAAATTATTTTATCCATACAATATAAATAAGTCTGGTCCATAGCATCTAGTCATAAATAGAATTCCTCCAGGTATAGAAATAAAAAAAATCTACTAAAAACTAAGTAAGCTCCACACCAAATGAAACACAAGCTAGTCATCTTCTCTTCTAGAATTTTTTTATTGTTATTTTTTATGATCTAATCTTTTTATAGCAATGTTCTTTGCACCTTTTTTCTGAACCAGAAGGTTTGCTAAATGTTCTATGTTGTCAAACTATAGGTACATGGTGTGAATAGGTACATGCAGTGAATGTAACCTTTCTCTTCTAAGCCATGTTGCCAAATGACTTTCTAGGGTTTCACTGAACAGAGAAATGCACAAACTGCCACCAAGTAATGTGACAATTGGCCCTTCCAGTCTAGAATACAGCAGAGACTCAAAAATATGAAAAGCTACTGCAGGTAGTTAAAATAATCCATTGAAGATAACTGGCACTTTAAAATGTTTCATCTGAGAATACACCTCAATTCAGCTGCGAGCATGCTTGGGTTCAGAAACTGGTTTCTAAAGTAACAAAGGAAATATGTGAGCTAACAGAACAAATGATAAAGTGCATCTAATTGAATTCCTCATTGCTAAAACCAAATAAAATAATCTTAGTCATGCTGATATCTATGTTCATATCCATTTTTGTATCTTCTGAATCTAGGCTTTTTACGTTAAAGGCCAGCCGTCAGCCACAGAAAGCTCATCACATTATAAAAAAAAAAAATTTAAAAAATAGAATCTAATCAGAAACCGAACACTCTGTAATAACATCTCTGTAGAAAATAATACTGAAGGGCACAGCCCTCTCAAAACATGCATGAAATTGCCATTGACATCTATTAGAACTCAGTATACACCAAAAGAGCAGGATGTGGCCTCACATAAACTGCTTCAGTGGGGTTTACAAAAAACATACCGGTTTACAGGCAAGTCCTCCATCTCATACAGAACCCCCACAGGTCAGCAGGATAGCTTAGTCTAAAAAAGGGCTTCAGGAAACAGATTTTTATGTGAATAAAAGCCAGATTAAGAAAGACGCTGTTTTGAACTTTCATTTATTTAGATTAATTTATGCAATGAAAAGTGCTTTCCTTAAACAAAACCCATGAAAGTTACAGGGCTATGTCTCCTTTTCTTGTACGTCATATTTATTAAATACTGAGTAATGTGAACCTACCATAGCCTTACCCTTAAAGCTAAAAAAATCTGGATATTCTCTCTATCAGCAAATAAAGATAAGAGCAGAATGCTGAAAATGCCAATTTTACTGCATATTTCAAGAGGTGATAACACACTTTTTATGGCAAATTCTCTTTTCTCTCTCTACCCAAAAATCAATAATTTAACCATGTTCTTTTCCTTGAAAAAAACTCCGGAATTTTCTGAAAATATCAATTACAAAGTTGTCTTAGTATTATGACAAATTTATGACCTCTCAAGAGCACAAATAATTTGTTACTATGGCATGGTGGGAAATAAGTAAATATGCAACCATTTATGGTGGGAAAGCCTTTAGGAAAATGTTACTTCTGCAAATACACATGAAAACACTGAAAACTAATTGAAGAATTTGAAATAAGAGTACTTTTATACCTATGCAGAGGTTCACATTCAGCCAAGAATTCTACTTGAAGAGATGAAGCCTGCAACGGCTGAATACATGACATTTACAAATAAAAGCAGCTGGCTATGAGGAGTCTCTTAAAACTAATCAATTTTCCAATACATTTTATTATGGTTGTCAAAAATCCAATGATGCAGGTTAGTAGCATGGAGCTATAAAAAGCCCCACACACCATGCCAGCTGCATAATCTTTTCTTGTTTAAAAGTCTGACAGTTTCCCTTGATTAAAATAAGGATACTTCATTATGAGTATTAAGCATTGCTTTATGAGTTATGTAAAGTTTATGCTTTTTCATTTATACTTTAGAATTTTAACCCCATTGTCTCACTTATGCATAATCCATCAACCCAGGTGACAAATATTCTTCTATATTTACACACAAGGAATATACAAGGAGCATAGTGTATTAGCAGCTGAAACTACAAACGTCACTGTCAATCAAACTGGCTAGCATAGGACCATATTTCTTGTCACCAAGAGGCTTAAAGCAAAGAATCTGTGCCTAATTCTCTTAAACCTTGCAGGTCAAAAGGTTTTAAAATTATTTTTGACACCATTTCTTTGCTTTGTCAACAGGCCTGAGTACTTTTTAACATGTAAAGGATATCAAAAAGCTGCTCATCGTAACAGTCTGGCATTAGCAATTTATGGATTAAAGTCTAGAGTGCACAGCAATTCCACTGGTAAAACAGCAGGCTGTTCTGGAGTGAGAAGATGGAGATGTGGCTGTAGGACTAACTTTTATTAATGCAAAAGCTCCAAACCAATCAGTTGTGCTCCAGGCAACCAGCACTTGCTGAGCCAAAGCCACCACACAGCCTAAAGCTACACCTCACTGCAGAACAAACACCCCATTGTCAGCGCAAGCTGTCGCAGAGACACCTTTCCTGCCCAGAGGTTTTATGCCTGTTTCCAGGTCTTGCTTTGCCCACACACTGTCAAACACAAAAATAGGGTCTCCAAATGGCCGCAGTGATATCCTTCTTATTTGTTGAAGTACTCTGCACAGAGATGATAACCACCATCCTTGAAAAATCAGGGCTTTTAAAAATTTTCAGAAGCTCAACAATTTGAGCCTTTCTTACTAAAGATACTGTTCTGCAGCAGGCCCAAACCACAGCTGAAGTTCTGGCCCCATCCTTAAAGGTCAGCAGAAGGAAATAATTCCCTCCCAATGGAGTTTACAGAAATTCTGAAAATACTGAATTATTGGAAAACAGGCCCCCCACACACAAACTGCTGGCTGCAGCTCTGGGGACAGTAGCCAGCATCTTCCACTCTCCCTCCAGCAGTTTCAAGACACAGTCCCTGTCATCTGGCAAGGAACAGAGAAGACACACTATGGAGCAGGCAGCACAGCACCTCTCAGAGAGCCAAGAGCCCACAGAAGCAGACACTGACCCACCACCTAGAAATTACTACACAAACCACTTCCCAGTTTGTTCAATAAAGCAAGGCTGCTGCTACTTCCCAGCAGAGTGCGAAGGTTTCTGGCTGAATACAAAGATAGCAGGCTGAGCTGAGAGTTGATGTAAGCAATGAAAACACTGACATGGTGAAGAGAAATAGGGTGAATGTCAAGTAACAATGGGGAGAGCTTGAACTTGGTCACGCAAATAAAGATTTGAAGAGGAAAAAAGGACAATAGAATAATACAAAGGAAAAAAGTAAAATAGATTCATGTGAAAGAAAAAAAAGACAAGGTATCAAGAAGGGAGAAGAACAGATTAGGAATAAAGAAAAATACATTGTATTTACACTGAAGAGACAGTCAGGACTAGAGTTCACGGGCCCAACACTACATTCCAACATCAGAAAAAAAAGAAGTAGTGAAAGAATCTTAAAAATTCTGGAACAATAATGCTCATTGACCATGTCCAGAGGTACTTATGGGATCACAGAATAATTTAGATTTGCTAAGACCTTTAAGATCATTGAGTCCAACTGTTAGCCCACCACTGCCAAGTCTACAACTAAACCTTGTCCCTAAGCGCCACCTCTATACATCTTTTGAACACCTCTGGGGATGGTGACTCCCCCACTTCCCCATGCAGTCTGTTCCAATGTTTGATAATACTTTCTGTGAAAAAAAATCTTCCTAATATCCAATCTAAACCTCCCCAGGCATAACTTGAGACCATTTCCTCTCATCCTATGCCTTGTTATGTAGGAGAAGAGACCAACCCCCTGCCTCCTACAATCTCCTTTTAGGTAGTTAAACAGAGCCAGCTCTCCTAAGTCTTCTTTTCTCCTGACTGAACACCCCTAGCTCACACAGTCACTGCTCACAGGACTTGTTCTCCAGATCCTTCACCAATTCCACTGCCTTCTCTGGACCCATTCCACCACCTCAATGTCTTTCCTGTAGTGAAGGGCCCAGAACTGAACACGGCAGTCGAGGTGCAGCCTCACCAGTGCCACATAGAGAGGACAATCCCTTCCTAGTTCTGCTGGCCACACTATTCCTGTTACAAGCCAGGACGCCATTTGCCTTCTCAGCAATCCCCAAAACTTATCATGAGGACTCCCCCTTTGTCAGGGAACGGGTATTTGAGATCCTTCAACTTAGGCTTTACAAAAGTATGAACACTGTAAGAAAATCAGGTTCTTTGACAGAGCAAAGACGATGTCTCCGTGCCAGTGAAATTGGGGCCGCTTTGAGTGTGGTAAAGGAGACAGCAATGATGAGAACAGGTGCTGGCGTCCCTTCACATTTGCTTTACTGCAGAGCTATCATTGCCAAAGACTACATTCCTCCACTGTTTTCAAAAGGCTGTACAACATTACCATGCAATTGTTCCCAGGCTTTCCCAAATGTTAGGCTTAAAATAATTATTATTTACAGCAGCAACAATTATATGCAGCCTGGAAGACCTCAGCCTTTCTGGAGTGGCTTACCTCCACAATCTTTCCCAGCCTCACAAGAGTTAATTCTCCCGTCTGCCAAACTGCTTAATTCAGACACTGAAGCAGAGGGAAGAGGAGGGGGAGGGAGGAGAAAAGAGGGGGAGTGTAGCCAACAGGACAACTCTGTGCAACCCCTAGAAGTACACTGAGGCTGAATTTTGGCCCGCGGCCCAATACTGGTGAATACCAATGGCTTCAACTATATTAGATGAAATATTATCAAAAGGTTATATCCATGTTCCTCCTTGCACCGTGTGTGTGCACTGTGTCTGGTTTTTATTTTGGTTAAGGGCAAGGACACTGCATTCAACAACCCAAACTGACACTCACAATTAAAACAGTGTATTTCATGACAGCATATACACTGAGACATGAATATCAAGTCTGTTTAGATAAAAGTTGTTATATACCAAACCAAAGGAGAAACAGTGAGCTATGAAACACTTGAACATAAGGAACACGGCTCACCTTCCTTAACTTTACCCTGTTGGAGCCTTGTGTCAGGACAAGAGATGACTTACCTGTTACACCTCCCTTCTTTTCCTGCACTATTTTACTATGCAATTCAGAAAGCAGCACAGCCACAAGCTTCTCATTTCTCTGAAAACAGAGATGGACACAAATCTCACCCTGAGGTCTGACCTTTGTAAGAGTTGCAACTTGTCTGTCAGAATAAGATAAGTGATAGATAACAGCCCATCATAAGGGCTGGAAGAAGAGGAGGAATAAAATATACCTTCCATACTGGAAAGCAAGAGAGATGAAAGGCAGAGATAAAGGATTCCTATCAAGAAACAAGGTGAAAGAGATACACATATCTTGGAAGCAGAGACAGCAAAGTTTGTGAAAAACAGGAGAAAAGAAGACCCTCAGTGAGAACAGAAACAGAGCAGAAGAAAAACAGCCATATGATGAACGCATTCTAACTTCAAAAAAAGGAAGTATAGGAATTTGCACTGTTACTGGAGAACCCAAAAAAATGCAGACGTTTACAAGGTAAGCAAATAATCACTCTTGGTGGTGGATTACAAAATATAGTTCAACTCAAAAAAAAAAACCTTCTGAGCAGTTTTAAGTTTCTGTTCTTCTTCCTTCTAATTCTTGTTTTCTTTACTATCTTTCTCTTCCTATCCCCAGATCAATTACATGTTCTTTTTTTTTATAAAACTAAAGATCAGTTTGTAGAAAAAGAATTATCTCCCTTTCAGTGAAATTGCCAAGGCCTTTACAACCCTTACTTTTCCCTCTTTCCCCATTAACAACTGCCAGTTCCAGTGTGCTCCTTTCATCCATATTAGGTGGCATTGCAGTTGGTTCTGTTTTAGTGTAATGGAAGTGTAAGCTTTTCTGCTGATTTATAGCTGAATAATACTTATATTGCTTACAATACTACAGTTTTATATGTGACATAGAACTTCTCATGGTTCCTCAGATGTCTCTTAAAAAAGTGGAGTACAGTTTCCATATTTAACAAAAGAGTAATGCTAATTGATAAAAGAATACCGCACAAGCAGTCGTGTTTAGAGCTAAGAAAATTCAGGGAATTTCCAAGAAACTGGAAAGCAGAAGAACATTGATTAAGTGATGCCCTAACTCAGCCTTAGAGAGAAATTTTCTTCCTTTTGTAGGTGTGCCATGAATTGAATGCGTGTCCCACTCAGTTGCTCACTTTATCTGGTGCCTTCCCAAATTTCTCTTGCTAGGGAGCTCTGACTGCTTTCAACTCTTTCTGTTAAAATAGTTGGAGCCTAAAGTGCAAAATTCTTTGGAAACATTTCCCTTTGTTGAGAAAGGTACTAAAAAGTCATACCTGCAAGAAAAACAAGCTACAAATTGGCAACATCAGGTTTCAGTAATGATCCCTTTCCATTATCTAACTAATTCCGTCTAATTCTCAGACGTTTTGCTTGTCTGAGTTTGTGATGCTTCAGATATGGATCATGCAAAAAAACCTGCCAAGCACAGAAGATCCAAAGGTACTAGGCAATGCAGCAAGGCTGTCAGACTTGTTAGGACAGATTCAACATTGATTCAGTGTGTACTCTGAGGAGGGCCCAAGAGCAGGCTTTCCTCCAAACCTATTGAATCCTGGTTTAATTTCACGTTTAGGCTGAGGTTTGGACATGTTAATATTTTTTTGGGAGTGATTCATCCAAAACTTTGAGTTATCCAGGAAAAAATGTGGGATTAAATTAATCCTAGATGTTAGTATTTAAAAAGGAAAAACCATGTTTAATATGATCTGAATGGCAGTAGAAACATGAAGCCACAGAAAAATGATACAGCTATGGAACAATAGCATAAATTACTAAGATCAGTGCATCTTAAATAACAAACCATATTCAGAAACAGTCTCTAGGAGACGGATCCTATACTGAGCAGAATTGGCTAAGAAAGTAACTCAAATCTTGCCAGCACCACGACAAAGCAGCAGTAAGGGGCGCATCACCAATCATGTACCAAATTAGCCCCATTAATGCAGCTGGGTACTCCATAACAGCTGCTTTTGGTTGCACATGCAGTACAGGCAGGCATGGAAACCCAATTCCATTTCACTCCTCTACACCCAGCCCCCAATAACCCACAGCAAAAAAACTGCTGCACTTTCTTGCCAAGACCGAAGACTCTGAGATTTTAATCTGGGAGGGAGGGAAGAAGGAGAAACAAACTGAAGCCTGCAGCTGGTTTGGGTCTCTGGTGGGAAAAAAATTGAGAAGTCAAACTATTGCATTCTTCAAGAGAAGATGGGCTCAGGAGTTTGGAAAGAAATTTCTGATTGCATTGAAAAGATTAAAATTGTGATAACAAAATAAGTTTCAGAAAATGGAAAAGCGTCTGGAAAAGAAGTCTCCATATCTACATATCTAATCTGCTTTACTTCAGCTGTCTAACCAAATGGTGATTCTGCAGCGTAGGTTCCTATTAGAAATATCATATGGAAAGATAGGGTGCCAAAATATTTATTTCCACAGTGAAAGGCACATTAGGTGCTGAAACAGTCATCAGTTTTGTTGATGTTTACATTGTGAATGTCTAAGCTGTGGTAAAGTCTTAAGTGATCATTTTTGTTATGAAAAGAAATGACAGGACATTTGTATTTTGAAAGCATCTGAGTTTATCAGATTATGATTTTTAGCATATTTGTGGTCTTTCCCTAAAGCATATTGTTTGTGTGCGCCTGTGCAGCTCAAGTGTTCCTATCCTGTTAGCCAAGGCGTGTATGGAAGAAAGCCCTTCTATTTTCTAACGGGGCCTTTGCTGCTGTATACCATGGGCCTCTCTCTCACTGTCCAGCAAAGATCCACAAGCCACAGGACCCAAGCTGTGAAGCTGCACTCCTCCTGACCAGATCAATGACAGAAGGGAGTCTTGAATTGCAAGAGTTCAAAACCAGCTTGGTTTACCTTCCCACAGAGCTCTCCCCATAAGTTTGCCTGAACAATTGCTTCAATTGACTTCAATTTTCAGTGCTTTAGAGATACTTAGGGTTAGGGGGAAAAAAAAAAACACCAAGACCCCTTTTCTGCCCATACAAGAACTCGTGCCAAGCATTTAAGAACTAAGCAAGGCAATGCAGCAGAGCAAAACACGCAATAAAGAGCTCTAAGAAACCCTAAAGGGCAAAGTCATCATCTTTTCCTTCATATGCTGTTCCTCCAACCAACTCCCTGAAATGAGGGATTGACACTCACGAAACTCAAAATCATGGTCCCATGAGAGACTAAGAAAGTTGCTGTCACATTGCCATCATGTGTGCACACATGAGGGAAGGATGGTCACACAACACAGGGAACAAATCAGACAGGGCAGGTTGAGGACCATCAAACCCCTGTGCAACTTGCCTCAAATCCCTCATCCTCTAAAAATGATGTGCCACTGTGATCCAGGAATTTTTGCAGGAAGTCTGCTAAGCACTGCATGCTGACAATGCACGCTGACAATGCACAGGGACAAAGCCCAGCTGCTGCACAGGCTTCTTGCAGAGGAACGCACTTCCATGAACATTTGTGTGCCCACCCAGCACGTCTTAAAAGCAAAGGAGTAAAAACCAAAACAAGCCCATTCTTCCAACCTTTCAAATCACACATGTTCTACAGGTGATTCTCTGATCCAATTCCTTCTTTGGACTTCTCTCCGTTGGCCCAAAATCTTACATATTTCTAGCCGATTGCTGTAGTTGCTTTGTTCCCCACTGCAAACACATACATCAAGAGAAACTTCTCAACAGACCCCAGAGTGCCCAGTATATAAAGTCACCTAGTAACAAAGTGGCAAGACCTAAGCAGAACCCCAAATTTTCAGGAATCTGGTTTTCTGCTCTCTTGAAAAAATCAAGTTGTTTCTCTCCTTTGTAATTCAGCCAGCCTTGAGTAGTATTCTCCCAAATGACCAACTACTTTCTTCCAACTTAACTTTGACTTCTCCTCCCCCCATCTATTTAAAAATTGGAATGAAAATATAAGTTCCAAGTGTACTATTTGTTTTAACTGAAGTTCCATTTGGCCTGTTTCTTCCTCACTTAGATATCCAATATTTAGAATTCACAGTGGATTTACTACTTACACACAATCCCTCTATTTTCAAAAAATATTGCAAAATCAGAGGGTACAAATACAAAGCTGATAGGAACGAAGGAATACAGGGGGAAGAACTTTCCATAAGGTTGGAAGCTGAAGCCACTGGACATATTTCAGAAAAGAAGAAAATAAAGGCAGCACACAGGAAAAAAATATGGAGTGAGGCATGCAAAAGGCAGTCACCATAGCTATTTTTTCTTATCTAAATTCAAAACCAAGAAGCTTATTCAAATTTGTGGGCTCCTGAAAAATTCAAAAAATCACTCAGCTGAAACGCCATCATGCAGTATACCACTAGACCAAGGAATTTTAGGCTGCAGGAATTATTCAAACAAAATAAGGTAGATGGATATATACAGGTGGATATAGAGTTAGTACTGACAACTAATTTCAGAAAATTATTAAATCACATCCCATAAGGTTTAAGACAAATCCCAGAAAAAAACTTGGTGAAACTATGTTTTCCACAGTCTGTCTCAAAGTTCTTACCGAAAGCAGTAACCAATATCCTAAACTGGAATAAAAACCAAATTATTTTGATAATGGAGAAAAAAAAAAAACGAAGGCAGAACAGAAAAAAAGTTTTGCTTCAAATAATAATCCTAGTGAGCCTTCATTTTTCTTCTATATCTCTATTAATGACCACATTTTTTCCATTGCACGTCATCAAATGGAAAAGAATCCATGAATGAATGACACATTAAAGAACTTCATGGACTATGAAAGAGTTGAAGAGGAAAAACCAAGCCAAATTCCTGTCTAGGAAATACATCCCCCTCACCTGCGATGAGGTGAACAGTATGGCTGGTGAAGCTGGAGATTTTGGTAGCATGGATCTTCATATCAATCTTGTTGAAGAGATTATATGAATGGAAAAAACCCATTTCTCATGGATCATCTGATGGAAACTGGCTGAAGAATGTTAATGTTGCAAGGCACACATAAAAAGAAAATGCAGTAGTGATCAGTTAAGAAAGTAAAATATGGAGGAAGAATTAAGCAAAGCATAGTCCTGTCACGGAGCTTTAGAATGGCCAGTTCCCTGAAACTGAGGAAATTGTACAATAAGAGAATGGAAAGATCCAGGAAAAGACTAAAACTGAAAATTGAACATTGCAGAGACAATTTACAAAGTAGTTTAATTCCTTGCGAAGACAACTACTTTGCCAATTCAAAAAGAGTTGGAGGCTTCAGAGAGTGAGAAGAAGGAAAAGGTAGGTTTTTCTGGTTGAAATCAAAAGATTAAAAATACTACATAAGGAACTGGGATACAGATTATTTTTAAATTTGTTGGAAGTTTAAATGAGTGCAGGAAAAAATAAAAAACCTATTTTAAATACTGGAGAAAATTCTCAGACTTTAAAGGTTTTATCTGTTTAATTTATTAAATCAGACTATGTGTGCATCTTCTCATTAAAAGTACAAAATCCTAAAGGATTTCTTTGAACCAATGCTAAAAGTTATATATAGTACCTTGCAAGTAAAGCTAGCAAATGCAGATAAAATAAAATAGTATTGCTTTGTGTTTTGAATAATGAAGTTGATTAACCTTGGTAGCAACTAAAATAGAAATGGAAAATTTTGATTGTTTCAAATCAAGACTGTTTTGGGAAGATGTGTTTCACATAAAAACAAGCAGTGAGGATCAATGCCTGTGTGTTGTTTCTATCAGGTTTTTTGTCCTAATGAATACAGGCAGTTAGATCAGATGATAATCTCTCCTGGCCTTTAGTCCTCTGCATCTTGTGCTTGCAGTTCTGGTTGCATGTCCCATAAGACTCCAAACCATATTCCATTTAGTCATAATTACACCAAAGACTAATCCACATTTTGTTATACTTTCTCCTCCCTTGCAACTGGCAGATGACATATTACCATTTTCCACTTTCCACTCAAACATCACATTACCCTTGGCCTGCAGCTTTTTATTGTGTAAATAGCACTACCACATGTTTTACATCTTCTCCCTCTGGAAATGAAGATGATGTTAGCACACTTATACCAGCCTGCACCTATCCTCTGCTTGTATGTGGTTCAAACAGAAATTAGTAACACTATTAGGAACCTAACCTAGATCCAGCTTTTGACATAACTCTACACTGAAGCATAGGATCAGGAGTGCCTTAAATCATCTTGGCAAACACCCAACACTGAGGCAAAACTAAGTATACATAAATTGTTCTGTTTAAACCACTGTTGAGAATTACCAAGAGAAAGGACCCCAGAACCTGTCAGGTAACCTAGTAAAGAGTAGAATTAAATTACTGTCGATCACTAACTGGCGTAAATGAAGACTAAATCAGTAGTCCAAGGAAATCACCTAACTACATGAAAAGGTCTGATACAGGAATAATCAAGAAGCCAATAGCTTTAGTCCCAGAAGACAACAGCAGCATAAGCTATTGCTGTAACTCTTGGTAGTAACTCTGTTGTGATGTGTTCCCCCACTAAGCACACAATGAGGGTGATGCACAAGATAAGCAGTAAACATCTCACCTGCAAGTCCATCAGCGTCTTTCAGGGCTGATATTCCCACAAGCTAGGTCTGAATTTCAAGCACTGTGCATTAAGATATGCTATTCAGAGAGTGACCTCAGCATTTCCATTTTCCAGTTTTGCACATTAATTTCCTCTGTAAAAGAGCCAGGCTCTAACATTATTTCATAGGGCGCATCATTTCAGCAAGCTTGACTGATGCTCAGCAGCACCTGAGAGAAGGCCAGCTATTCTTATTCATTTACTAGACTTAAGTAGGAAGATCATGCTATTCAAAAAACCATCTATAACACCAGAGCTACTTCTGCAGCTCAGAGAGAGGGTGTCACCCAGATCCATACTATTTTGTTGCATAGTCTCTCTTTTCCTCACTCTAACTCACCCTGTCAGCCAACACATCATCTGCACACGATGTTTTCAACTGCTTTAATTTGTGCCTCCACAATGAATTAGAAAGGCAAATCTGAATGCTCTTGTTCCTAATTATCCTGTCAGCACCAGCAGCTGAAGAATTATGGATTTAGGTGCTCAGATTTATACCACCCTTGAACACAGCACAATTGAGTGAATTGAATGAAACACCTTAGGAAAGCAGCAAGTCCCAAGCTATGGAAAGTACAACCAGAACCACAAATCAACAGAACAGAGCAGAGCAGCAGCCTCCGACATGTGCCAATAAGGATACACAAGTGTCCTTCATGGGATTTACAATGTATATATTAAGGAGCTAGAACAATTTAACAAAATTGCTGTACTGACAACCTTAAAGCTAACTGCATATGTCTTGACATCATATATGGTGTGGGAGGATACTACCACAAAGAGGTGCATTCCAGACAACTCATGCCCATGTTTTGAATAAGATGTGATTTATTTTTACTTTTGTTTTGTATTCTTATGAGGGAATAAATAACAAAATAAAACATGTCACATTTTATTTATTCTTTTTTGGCCTTTCCAGTTAAGCTGTTCTTAGTCTGCAAACATTTAACATTTTCAGCATCAGTGCTTTACCACAGAACACATCTGAGGGTTATCCTCTTCCCTTAACTCTAATAAATTATATAACTCAAAGGTTGATCAAAGCACTCTCTCAACTCGAGCAAAGTAATGAAAGAAAAGTTTAAATTAGAATCATTTAAATATCTTCAGTATTGAAAATGTGGCTAGGCATGGCAGAGAGAGGAGGGAGTTGGGGTTTGTTGCTGATTTTCTTTTTTTTTTTAATTTTTAAACAGACATAATCAAATCTCTTTTAAAGTTGCAATTAATTCCTAGCTGGGAGAGGGCATAACACATATGGAATTCAATTCCTCTTTGAAAAATCATATGTTTGCATTCCTCCTATATGATGATTTTTACCACACCAGAAGCTTCCTAATTAATTGCAACCTACTTCACTACACTGAAACAGATGTAAATAAGATTTTTTTCTAGTCACTATAACCAGCCTCACTACACATGTTCAGAAAGGAGAGCACTACTGGCTTTGTGCACCTACAGACCTAATTGCATTTCCCCACAGGCCTGGGGATGAACGGATCAAGAGCAGTCCTGCCAACTTGGAGGTTCTGACAGAGGAGAGGCTGGACAGGGCCCAGCAATGTGAACTTGCAGCTCAGAAAGCCAAACCTGCCCAACACGTCAAGGGAGGTAATCTTGCCCTCCGGCTCCACTCTGGTGAGACCCCACCTTCAGGGTTGCATCCAGCTCTGGAGTTCCCAGCCCAGGAAGGACATGGACCTGTTGGAGCAAGTCCAGAGGAGGCCACCAAGTTGATCAGAGGAATGGAGCAGCTCTTCTATGAAGGACGACCGGGGGCATTTGGTTTGTTGAGCCTGGAAAAGAAATTCTTTGTGGTGACCTAATTGTGGCCTTCCAGTACTGGTAGGGAGCCTAGCAGAAAGATTTTACAAGGGGGTGTAGTGAGAGGACAAGGGGGAATGGATTCAAACTGAGAGTTATTTTAGATTTGAGGAAGAAATTTTTAACCATGAGGGTGGTAAAGCACTGGCAACAGGTTTCCCAGGGAAGTTGTGAATGCCATCCCTGTAAGTGTTCAATAGCATGTTGGATAGAGCTCTGAGAAATGTGTCCTAGCAGAAGATGTCCCTGTCCATAACAGAGGGGCTGGAACTAGATGATTTTTAGGTGCCTTCCAACCCAAACAATTGTGTGATTCTATGATCTCCAGCAAAATATCAACAGCTGGTTTTTCCCATTGAATAAAGGAGCAAAGTAAATTTCCATAACATTTCATTCATTCCTACTCTCACTAAGCAAAGTCAGGGCTTAGGCAGAACTCTTTAAACAGCCAACCTGAAGCAATTCTGACTTGTAACAGAAAGTGGCTCTAAGGGATGAAACATAAAACGTGACTTGAAAAAGTCCCCCCTCAACATATTTTGCTTCAGAGTCAGGGGGATATTTTCAGAACCTGAGCATTTGGGAAAATCTGCCAAGTGACTGAGCTTGGTTTTAAGTACAAAAAGGCTGGCAGAATCACGGGAGAGCTTAAATTATTGGAGAACTTAAAAGTGAGAAAAAGCTAAAGCAGTAAAACCCAATGAAAACAAAATATTGGAGACTGAAACATGCCCAGGAGAGGCAAACATGGCCTAATGCCAATCAACATCAGCTTGAAAGATGGTACTTATTAAGAAGAGAGCTTCATACTCAAGAGACTGTTTTGGAATAAGCCGTGGAATCAGGAAGAGGGTAGTTCAGATGATGGGTATTACCAGTGGAATACTCACAATAGACTTGCTAACAAAGAATCCTGAAAATATTAAAAGACTAAAGAGAAATATGCTCTATTCTCTCATTCCAGCTCTATTGTGGCATCTGATTTTTTATTTAGACATCAGCAGCTATAAACTAATCCATTGTCCCAACAGGACTTTCTTTGGGGTTGAAGGCTGAAGGTCTCCACAGCGAAGAAGAGATGATGTTTTAAATCTAAGAAGCACTACACTTCACTGGGGTAGTACCCTTAGCTTATACAATATCATAAAAAGTAAACTACAACTTGCAATATCACAGATGTTTTTGCAAAGCAACCCCAAAAGGAAAGAAACCTCCTGCTACACAACCTACAGCACCTCTGAAAGGATCATTATTATGTTAGGAAAATTCAGTCAATGTGATTTGTATCAATATCCAATTTTTTGATCAGATCAGCGCTGGACAAGGATTTGGAAAACCTACATTTAACTTTTGTTTATAGCAGAGACTTCCTGGGACCTTGCAAACGTCACATATTTTGAGCATTTTTGAATGCTTATAGGAAAATATGGGAAATAATTCTTCCCCACTCTGCTAAATATATACCAGTTGTAAATTCACACTGCAGCTGCACAAGTCACTGACACAGCATTTCATACTGGGTTGTTTCAGGCCCCATGGTAAATGTTACAACTTGTTTTAACATTCATTGTTTAAAAAAACTTCCAGCCTTTTGAACCTTCATTATATGTCTGTCCTACAGTGGCTCAATAGTTTGCAGGGGATTGTGTCTTCCAAGGGTTTTGAATGGGCAGGACTACAGACCAAGCGAAGAGACCACCTCTCATAACACTAAATCTGCTTCACTACACAAGCTTTTCCTACTTTTCTTCCCAAAACTATTTTTGCTTCATCATATGCAAGGGATGCATGAGCACAGGAAGACAAGCTAAAACCCCTTTTGACAATAAAACCATTAAATGGTGGGAAATCATTTTTTCAGTTGAATATCTTGGCTTGGCCTTTTCTCAGTCCTTATCTCACTGATTATCTTCAGGACTCTAGGGCTACCGCAGTACCTTACAATTCTTACTCAAGATGTCTCCTTGTCACAAAGCAATTGGCTCTCACTTGCAACTGCCAGCACATCTCATTCCTCATCCTCTGTGTCAGGGGCTGTATGAGCCTCACTGAAGTGTCTTCAAGAAAACTACAAAAAAACCCACACCATATTTAAGAATTACCCAACTGTTTCACATCTGCGCTGTACTCAGCCAGATTGAAAATGTGTTCTGAGTAAGTGATGGAAACAGGTCAGTGTAAATACTTGGCAACAACAACAGACATGGCAGTGTCCCACATTTTATTTCAAAAGCTAGCACACAGCCTCTGTAATGGAGAAACAAAACAAAATCATCACCAAGGGCAAGGTGATTTGCTCCAGATAGACATTGAACAAGCCTGTTTTGATGTTCAGCCCTAGAAACCTTTCATTATGTAAACACACCTCCCCAGAGGTAGGATGCATCATTTATTTGATGATCAAAAGGTCAAATATACTTTAATTTCTCCAGATGACATTAAAACTAATGTCCTTTCATTAGCATTTTGAGCTGCTGAAGCTGAAGTCAAGCATTTTAACAGCACAGTTGTGCTCCTCTCTTCCCCACCCCTTTTCTCCTAGGATGGCCCCCAAAAATTACATTAAACGAAGTTATCTCTGTGATTAACTTGTACTTGGAAGGAACCTAACTTATTTTTCACACATAAATGAGATGACATTTAAATTATTTTTCACACATAAACCCCACTTAACTTGTTTAAGCACTCAGGACAGAGAGAAAAACCAGATAGACACATTTTGCTTTTGTAAGCAGCCTTAACAATGTATAACTGCATGGGAGTAGGGGGATATGGTTTCAATTCTAACCTGGATCAGACTCTAAATATTCTGACATGTATCAAGCAGAATTGCCAAAACATATTCTTCCCTTTCAAAACATTCCATTGGCTCAGGCCTCATTAGGTGGTTTAAATGCTATTTCATTTTTAAAAATTAAAAATACAACGTTAAAAGGTTACACTGAAATAAATTTATGTGGAACCATGGTACTTTATTTGTTCTACTTTTGCAGTCTTTGGAGTACTATAGTGTTAGCTATCAGATTAAATTTAGGCATTGCTCAAATGAATAGCCTTGACATTAACAAAGTCCATTTCTACCCATTATTCTGGAATGACTAAAATTAAAACCGTTGTTTCTCTCTTATGTGACACATTAAGCATCTTTCTATAAGCACAACTATGAGAAACACTTCAAGAACCACAGCTGGCTCTGCTTCAGAGTAGGATTGGACTAGGTGACTTTAACAGTCCTTTTCAACCTAGAATGCTCTACAACATCCTCAAATGTCTTTTTCTACTTATTTTCAAAATTAATTTCTCAAGCATTTTCTTGGTTGCACTAACAAGTAGATTACATTATATCGCACAGAGTTTCTGCTGGCCACAGAATTTGCTCATTCAGTGTTTAGTGCTACGATGGTATCTCGCTGTCCCATCTTACCTTTCCATTTGGTTACTGAAGAAAGATATACAAATTTTGTTTTTAAAAAAAGGCATATTATGTCTATAATTCCTTTAAACAAAGGCGCTAGAGTGTTCTGGGGTAATAATACAACATAAGTGTCATCATAACCACACCTTCATCCACTTTCCTGTAATAATTTTTTAGATTTACCAATTTCACATTTGCCTTTTTTAGAGACCTAAAACGGAAAAGCGTCCTTAGGGTCAATACCACCATGAACCCATCATGTTGCTAATCTCCTACACTTCTCTCCCACGTGAAGAGACAATCAGCAGAGCCCTGTCCTCAAGATCTTGCTATTCCACAATCTCACTATTAAATCTGACATTCACCTGTGTTTGCAATTTACCTCAATTAGAGCAGCTGTACCACACTGAAGTGATTTAGACTGAAAAATGTAGCTAAAAGAGCACAGGTTAATTGAAACAAAAAAAAATCAAAAACATAACCAAGAAAACTTATCAGTGGCAGATTAACTTACTCACACATCTGCAGATTATTTGTTCATATAACTATATGCCACTCATACCCCAATTGTAACACCTCTTAGAGGATGCTCTGAAGAAGCCACCACACCTCACAGTCTAGAATTTTTTTTTCCTTTAAGAAAATCGGGGTAATTTAGTAATTTAGTAATCAGTAGTTTACTAATCAGCTTTTACTATGGAATCCTAGGGGACTTGGTGTAAAATGTTATGCACATTATATTAATAAATATCTCAAAAACCACTAAGCAGAAAAGTGACAAAATAACATATCTACTTCAAAATAAGCTTTGCATACACTATAATGATAATTGTAATTATATTCAGAAAACTATATTCAGAAAGATCTGGGGGCACTTGTAGAACATTCACCCAAACATTATCTGAACAGTGAGAGCATGAGCTGAACTTGACAAATTATTAGAAAATTACTAGGACTGTGGTATTGAGTTGCTGAGAAAGCAGGCAGGGTATATTTAATATTTGTACTGTTACTTATGATTCTGCCTATCTGCAGCTCAATAGGCTCAGAGACATCACAAAGTCCCAAATGTGGCTTTCATATAGGCTGCAATGCCCATCCTTAAATCCCTGAAGAGTTCAGCTACTAGCAGAATGAGATACTTCTCTGACTTACTTTAGCCAAGCCATATTGCAAATTGTAATGATGACCTTGATAAACTGCAGAAGTTGTTTCCTTCTTTTCCTTTTAGCCCAACACATCAAACTAATCCCACTGAATGTAATATTCAGTCACAGCAGAAGTCACAGAGCTATGTTGAGAGATAAATGCACAGGTAGTAAATGAACAGATTTAAAGTTGTGACAAAAAAAGCCATCAAAATTTCACCCTTTTCATAACAACACAGGTTTAAAAATAAGAAAATAAGATACAAAGAAAGATTCTTAGCTTTATTTTACTTTAAATGGCTACTACATGAGCCTAAAAAAAACCCCAGTAGAGTAATATAGACTGGCAGAACCAATTCATCTAGTTAAATGACACCAAGATATGCCATTCATACAACTAATGAGGATTAGCATGCTGATGATATTCTAAAGATAGCATTGTTAAATAAGCCAAATATATCCCAGGAATCAAGCCTAATATATAATGCCAATCTATGTCCATCAATTAGGATGACAGCGTGCTAAAAATATACAAATCTGTAACAACCATTGGTCCTCTGAACACAGTCCAGCTCTCCAAACCTGCAGGCTATGGACACAGGCTGATAGAGTGGCCTGTAAAGTCCAACAGGGTTTGTAGAGAGCAGGGCTCAGTTAGCACAATCTGCCTGGAGCACAATATTCTTTCATTATCTGTATCTCTGTAAGGCACCTTGATCTACTAAACCACTGTACATAACTGTGTTACTAGTTTTTCAAAGGCAATGATTTTACTTAACTTGGAATTAATAATGGCAAAAAAAAAAAAAAAAACATATCAACCCTCTAAATCAGGCTTTCACAACAAAAAAATTCTGGGGAATTAGATTACCAGGCCTGTCATGAGAAGCCATTTGCAACAGCATGTTTCCTACTAGGAAACATCCTGAGCTGCACAAGCAGTGCAAGTTCAACAACCTTGAACTGCATGTGACAGAAATTGTCTACAAGGCATGAAACCTGATGAACTCCCTATCAAATATGTAGGAGACAGAGAATCAAAGGAAGTTAGGGGAGAGGAAAATGAAGCAAAACAACTTGGAAAAAAGCACCCCACATACTAGGTCAATACTTTCTAAAACATTTTGTTTTCAGTCATTATACATGCAGTGGCGGGCAGGGGGAGGAGAGGAAATGAATGCAACACAATTTGTGTTTATAGAGGTCTGACTGACTTCATTTGTTAGTAATGAGATTACCACAGAGAGCCAATAGTAAAGATGGAAGCACGCTGTTAAAAAACTCCCTCACAGCTATAACCAGTATTGCTCTTCCTTCCAAAATCCAGCAAAGGGACCAATTCTAGTGAGAGCAACATAAAAGAGACATAAGCCATGAGCCACAGCTGAGTAGGAATACCTGGTATGCTCCCACTGCTGGCATGGGAGGAATTTCCTTCTGGTTTCCATGAACCACAATGCTGTGGCAACCTTGACAGCAGCTCATAAGGGACTGCAAATCAGTATCCTCCAGATCCTTTTTCACCCTTGCAAGGTTTAAGTAGAGATGCCAAGTGTATCCTCTAGCATATCCAGTCTTTCTCTGACAGGCTGCAAAAACTTTATTCTGCCATCCTTGTTTGCAGAATAGAAGCCTCTAACAACTGTGCTCTCAAGAAATAAGCAAAAGGCTAAACATCCAGACATACATGTTTTTTTCTTCTTTTCTAGCCTCATAAGCAAATACAGCTCCAAAGAAATTGCTCCTCAAAAATAATGTGTCTCAAAGAAAACTAATCTAGAGTTTCAGCTAAACAATTTATCAACCATCTCTAGCTGGTCACACACTCATTTTTATTACTTTGGGATCAGATAATACAGCATCCATCACTGAAAAAGCAGCATTGTGATCTTCCTTCATAAGAAAATCAAGAACATAGCTGTGCATAAACCTATCAAGATTTAGGGTGAGTTACAGTTCTAAATACATATTTTTGACATCTATTGAGTATTTTGCTCCTCTTCTGCCTTTTGTGAGCTTTTTTCCTAGTATTCAGAGTGTTTCTCTAACATATCATTGGTTAAGATTTAAGTTTACCTGGGGTCCACAAATATACTATGTCTTACAATCTCTTGTCATAAAGACAACAAAAGAGAAGCAAAAACCTGACCTTTGTGTCTTCAGCCATCTGTGGAGCCAGCATTAGTCTTTTATCCAAGCCAATTATAAGCATACTGATACAAATATGAGAGACTATGAGCAGCTAGACCAAATCAAATAAAGGCCTAGCAAGGGTAAGAGGGAGGTCATGACCAAGTAAAAAAGATCTAATTTTAAAAAAGGTTGAAGAGCGCAACCTTCACCCCACATATCCCAGTGCCTTCATTGTTTTCAGAAGCACACAACACTTTTCATTCTAGCCACTGCATCCAATAGTTACCCAAGTTTCTAACTTCTATTGATGCATCAAGTATTTCTAAAGGCATCCCTTGCATAGTCCCATAAAACAGAACTCCACAACTAAGTTATGTGCTGCCTTGCAGGACTGATCCATCTTGTTACCTTTCCAGCCTGTTACCCCATAATTCTACATTTATCTGCTGTGAAAATTGCATGGCCAAAACCAAAGGCTCTAATGTTGAAGTATTTTTGGAAAAAAGTGATTGCAAACACAAGGTGCAGACTTGCCTTAATACAGCTGTATTCCAAAATCACTGAGACGCTTCTTTTAAAAGTTATTTTTACATGTACAGAGCATAATTAAGAACAGTTCTGGAAAATCCAAATTCCTCATGAAGGGATAGACAGTAAATGCCATAACTGAAACAGTCCTGTACATCCAATTAGTGAAATTATTTGCTATGAAAAGTACATTTTTAACACATTCAGATTATGCTGTGATGCATATTTCCTTGCATACAACTCAGAAAGGAAATATTAACCACCTGATTTTACTGTAATTCAAAAGCAGAATTTCTAGAGAGCATTACCCCAACACCATCTTAAAAAAAAAAAAACCGTGCTGCATTTATAGTCTGTAAAAGCTCTGAAGAAAAAGGTACATTACTTGCGGTGTATTTCTGTAAATACTCTGATATTCAAAAAGCAAGCAGACACCTCACAATGAAGGGGATGTCACCTGCAGTTTGACATTTCTTTGGAAAGAAGTCTTTGCATCTACTTTGTCCTGCAGGAAGTTGTTTGGGTTTTTTATTTGTTTTGTTTGGTTTTTTTTATTTGTTGTACACAAGTATATAAATACACATCAATGCAACTCTGTAGCAAGGATCATGTTGATATTTTAAAATGGATGACTAAAAACAAACTGAGATGATATAACTTCAGGGTCTGAAGACCAGTACATGATTAAATAACTTCTCCTCATCTGAGAGTTTTCTTCCTGATAGGCAAGAATAAGACTGCATACATTCGCATTTCAGTTAATTCCTTAGATCCTGCTCACTTTTTCTTATATAAGATATAAGTTGTGTAGCTACCCCATTTGCTAATTTTAGGTTTGCTCATTAATTCTCAGTGGTAAGATCTTCTGTGGAGAACGCTTAATGCTTCTATATCTGCATGTGGCAAGTGGTGGGACCTGAACCCCCATAGGAATCAAGATTCTATTTGGAAAGCCGCAATATCCATTGCCTCAAGCCAGCTGGAAAGTGCTTGAGGAAAAATGGAGAAGACTTTCAGCAGTAAAATTTTTAATTCTAAGAAAGGTTATTTTGAAATTAACAATGAGTTACAAGGTTTGATTTTTAGTGTTTGAAAATTAAGCAGGCTGCATTAAAAGAAAGACTTCAGTCTGGAAGAATTCAGTAGTTTGCTTCAATGTGCAGGCCTGAGAAGTCACACATGACAGAAAAAAAACTGAAGAGGCGCTAGAGATGTTGTGAGAAAATGCCAAAACCTAAAAAAACCTTAGCTTCTTTTGGAAACAATGTCTAGTAAGCGAGCATAGAGAAATCTCCAACACTGGTTACAAAGGTAAGGATGCCATTTATGCAGCTATTAAGAGATGGAGTAGGCACACAGTTCTGTAAGACCATTTAATCATGTAGAGACATACTACTTTAATACTTTATACAGGGAAAAAAGTGAAGATTTGAGGCTATACCATAAGGCTCATGAAACAGCACATTAGAGAAGATATGGTCAAAACACAGAAATAAAGTGCTTTCTGAACATTTGCTGCAAATGTGTATCAGATTTAAAACCAGCAATCCATTCCTGCTCTTTTCGTGGTATATAGCTTTGCTGTGGACTGTTGAGTAGCTGTCATGCTATGCAGCCTGGCTGCTTTCCAGTCCTGGGTGAAGCAATCCCCACAGTATTTGCATGAAAGAAATGATGGGTTCCTTTGATGTGAATGATCTTGAGTGAATAAAAGGTGGGTTTGGGTTTTTCTGGCCTTTATAAGCATTTTTTTGTCAATGCCTCTTGCTCACAAGTAAAAACCTGTGCTAGGTGTCCTAGAAAGTCATGTCAAAGGATTCTCTCTGAAGCCCCAAGTAGAAAATATCCATTCCTCACATCTTAGGTTATAACTAGCCTTCACGGAAGAAATTGCCCTCAGCTTTTTCAATAGCTGGGGTTTTTTTTTATTCAGGTATTGTCATCTGCAGGTATGCTGTGAAAAAGACAATTCCTTTGATAGAACACAAGTGGTTTTTATCTGAATGCATTTGTTGGTTTAACTTTACAGCTTTATACAGTTTCTGCAAATAATTTCAGATAATTATTTAAATGTTATTTCATATGAAAGTCATTACTACTAAAATCTACAATATCCCACCAGCAAGAAAAAAAAAAAAAAAAGAACTGGACAAAGTGGCAAGCACAGCTCTTCTATTGTTTCTGACTCAAGCAGGGTTGCAAATGCTGGAGACTGTTGGCATTTTGAACTGTCTGGAGACTCCTGCAGATTTCTAGAATTACATGTTATGGCTCTCAGTGTTCCACAGATACCGCAGCTAATTTACTAAAAAAAAAAAAAAAATGCATTTCTCAATAATATGTGTATGCTCCATGCCTTACTGAAAACAGGAAATCCATACACCCGTGGCTGCATAGTCAAGCATGCAGAGCCACTCAGTCACAGTGAGTTTAGATCAGGTATAAATTTTACACCCCAAACACCAAAACAGAGAGGGTGTGATGCATGATAAGATGCAAAGATGATTGATAAGCTGTTCTCTGGTCTACTCAAGTCCATCTCTACTCTGATGTTTACTTGACTGTAACAGAAGTCCAATAGCATCAGCAGCTTTTAGAAGGAGAGGAATAGTATGTCTACCAGGACAAGCAAGTCTAGGTTAAAACAGAATTCAAACCAATAATCTAGGAAAACATTCACCTGGACTGGAAAGAATTCCCATTCTGTCAGTACACATTCCCCACTAATTTACTCCTGCCTGTAAGTGATGCTGGCAAACCCATACAGAAGTTTTTGAAAACAGAGGACCTTGAATGAATTATGTGTAGAAGTGGTTTGGTTGTAAATCAGAAAATCAGTAAAGATTCTTATATCCGCACAAGGCCCTTGGCCTTCACAACTGAGATGGGAGGTAACGACAGCCTCATCCCTCTTGCACGCTGCCCAATGATTATACCAGCCTGTTTGTATCCTGACACCATTAGAATCTCTTTGGGACTTCAAGACTTGCTCAATAACAACTTTAATGTGCTTTTGGCCTCCTCACCCTTGGTCTTCTTTTCCATAGCTTGTTTTCTGCCCTCCCACTTTTTTGTCCCACCTCCATCTGCATCCAAGATGTGTCAAGATGTGCACCACACCACCTGCCCAAGAGGAAGGGATACCAACAGCTGAAGCTTGTTGAAAGCTTGCTCTGCTTCTGTGCAGAGACCAAGCAGTCACAAAGTAATGCAATATTTAGGGAAGGCCTGGATTGCCATCATTATATCTAAGATACTTCTCTAATTTTTTTTGCAGTGTAACGATGATGATATTCTGGCAACAACTAGAAAGCAAGCATGAACCCAAAGTATTAGAAAAATCCAGAAAAGGTGTTCCAGTTTCGGAGTATGTGATTATTTTATAAGATGAGAAAAATACATTAGTTCCTAAGGCTTTTGCAGAAGTTTAGATCCAAACACAGCAAAATATTTTGTCTAAGAACAAAGCATTACTCCATTAAAATGAATCTTCTGGTTGATACTGTAATTTCTTAAGACACAAAAATAAAACATTTGAACACAGACCTAATACTTGATATTTTAGAGTGATTGGAAAAATACAGGACAGAAAGCAGATTGGATACTTTTTTTATAGTCTATAATTCTAAAAGTTACAAATACTAAGGTTTTATATAAGCATGAAAATTCCCATCAAAGATAACAAACCTTTCTTTAGAGCAACCACCAAAACCTAGGAAATTTTAGTCTCTCAGTTCTGTGACCAACAAAAATATCCATCTTTTCAACAGGATCTACAGAGAAAACAGCACTGGCTACTCAGGCACTGTAACAATTTTGGACTCTTCTGCCTTTAACAAGCTCATTTTAGTACAGGTTAAATCAACCAAGTTAATTTAACTGCTAGAAAATTATGAATGGGATGCCCAAGCAGAGCTTGCCTCGACTAATCATCTTCTCAAACAACTTCAAATTTAGCCAGGATACACTTTTGTTTAAACTAGACATACACATGTTTCTGGGATAGCTTAACCATTCTCCATTATTTAACCTCTATGTTTTCAAATGCTGAAAAAAGTCTTCTTTAAATACACTGGGGCTGTTAAGTTCCTGTAAAGTGCTCACAGTATCTTTGCTCTTCCTTACTCCAAATAGAAAAGGCAGAAAGTCATGAGGAAGTATTTTGGGGCATGTCTTTTTTATTTTTTTCCACCATTTTAAATATATATTTACATAGCCTTACACTAGTACTCTGAGTCAGTTTTCTACAATATTGTTGCTAATACTCAGCCACAAATGAATTTCCAGTGTACAAAAAATTACTACATACAAGTTCATTTTTGAAGCAAGCAAATAGGGGGAAAAATGGTTTACCACACTTATTCCTTCACATTGTTTACCCACATAACTCTTCTGAAATGCTACTGGGGACACAGAAGTGTTCTGTTGTATGAAGCTTACATTCAAACATTCTCAAAGCTCCACAATTTTCCCCTCCAAATCCCTTTCTAAAGCTCTCCTGTACCAAACCAAAAAAAAAAAAAAAAAAAAAAAAAAAAAAAATCACCTCATCTTTGAGGCCACTGGAAGTACAAATGTTACATTGGTGTCCACTGTGGTCATTCACTGTGTTTTCCTCGCAACCACTAAGACCTTTTTTTAAACCATATCTGTGAAACATCTTGAGTAATAGAATCTAAGGCTTCATAAAGTGCCATGACTGTGATGAAAAATATATTTAACCAATGACACTGTAACAAGTAGGAAAGAATCCAAAAATGGGAAAATAAGGAGGACTATGGGTAGAAATCAGCCAGATAGTTCCACAAGAGGGTTGAAGGATTTCATGAATCAAGACTGCACTGTATCATTTCAGTGCTCAAGTCATCAAAAAGGTTTTTCCTAATAAGCTCAGTTTTTAATGGTACCAAGCTATACCCTGGTCTTTAAATTAATAAATTCAGTCCATTTTAATACTTTTTACAATTAATTCAGTGTAATTGCTGGATAAAGAATGTGATCTTTAATTATGTACAGAGACAGCTTGGATTTAACAAAACATAAAGTGTAATCCAGAAACTGGGAATGGTAGGTGACCAGTAGCATTTACATTTTCAATAATCATGGTCAAGTTTTCTTCATGAAGAGCTCTAGGATAAACTCAAGAGATGATTACTGTAATTAAGGAATTTACAGCTCTCTTTCTTCAGAGACAATCTATTTGGCAGAGATTTGCAGTCTCTTGAATGAACTCCCTCCAATCCTCTGATGTCACTATCTTGCACTCATTAAGTTCCCAACTAGCATGCACATGCAGCTGATACTGGTGTCAGCCAAAGCCCTATCTCAGTCAAACAGTTCTTGCAAATAGAGGTATTTTCTAGCATCTGACTTCTCGAGGTATACAAGGGCATCTCCAGTCCCGGGAAGGAGGCATACTCCAGCAAGAACCAACCCACCAGATGCTCTAACATTACACAGCCAACTGCTCCAGTTACAGTCCCAACTACATCAGAATCGTACTAAGTAATATCTTTGAGAACAGAGGAGAAGAATCCAGGCTTACACAGATGTAACTGAAATCAGACTATTGCTTGTCACCAAAGAGGTTCCATCACTCCAGTTAGCGTCTGATTTATATGACACAACCAGACATATCACAGACATGCAAAAGCAGGTTATCCTAGGAAAGATGAGTTAGAGACAGTACAAAAACTTGCTTTATAAAATACCTCCCTTACTGACAACTAAATCTAAGATTTCACTTGGGAATAAGAGCATCTAACCACATGCCATAGACTTTGAAACAATCTAAAAATACAGCCCTCTTATCAATCCGTAACTGTTCCAAACAAGTATTAAAAATATGTGTTTTAGCTGTAATATAGTATCCAAGTCTAAAATAAAATTATATCCTGATTAAACCAATGCTCACTAGAGAAGTCACAGAATCAACAGAAGTTTGAAAATTAGTGGTTTGGGAGGCCCAACTTGAAATACTCAAGAAACAGGATCTTGAGAAGATGGGTACGAGGAAGGTGCTGAGCCTCTCAAACTGTATGTACAGTCAGTAGTTGGGTATCACCATACTTCAACTACTCTCAGTGAGAAAATGTGGAGTTAGTAGCTGCCTTCTACGTTGCTGTTTACTTTGCAAACCACAATGTGGTGCGCAATACATTTGAGAAGACTGATTCAAGAGGAAAGAGGACATTCTATTACATTAGAAGAATTTATCTGATTTTATCACCATTCATGCAGTTTATTGCCACAAATAAAAAAAGAAATAAACCCAAACACTACTATCCAAAGGCAAATCAAATCTGGACACAAATAAGAATATTTAGAGGAGTTAGAGTCACCAACCTAAAAAGACTGCTGGAAAGGATAAAAGCTCCTGCTTCAGTTTTAGCTCAATTTCTCATTAGAAGGGATTAGAATGAAATTTTCATAGAAGCCTCTAATTCCTATGGGGTCTACCATCCTCATCTCAAGCATCTGGTATGGTCATCAGAGAAATAGTAGTACATTAGACAGACCACAAGCACAATCCAATATGGCAATTACTACATGCTTTCTTCTGCTTGATAAAAAGTTAAACAGTCCATCTGATGCCACTGTCAAAATGCAATCATGGAACAAAGAACCGAGTAAACACATCTTATGGACAAAAAAACCCAAATATGTCCACTAGCAATTTAAATTCAATTCCAGAGATGCAAGATTACCTGCCTAGACCACAGTCTATCCCACCAAACCCTTTGAGTGTTCTTTTGAAAAGCTTCTAAAGAAATATTTCTACATGAAGTATTTCTTTAGATTGCAGAAAAAACAGGTATTATCACTAGGCTGTATAGTTGAGTTGAAGAAAGGCAGAGTTCACTGTTTTTTTTAGAACAATGTGGGCATCTCAGTAGGATGTTGCTTCTCAGTTAGAAAGGGCAAAAAACCAGATTGTCTTCTAAACAGCTTTTCTGCTCCTTTTGGGGCAAGTGGTACAGCAATCATCTCTCAGAATTGAAAAAGAGGACAAAGAATATTTATATCGTTAAGTTACTAGGAATATGTTACACTTAAACTCTCCATTAACCAAATACAAAAAAAGAGAGGGGAAGAAACTTATTTCTCACTGCTTTATCCAAAATCACTTTTAGTGATATGCTAATAAAGCAAAAAATACTATTCACATTATTCACATGACCTCTCTAATTTCTTTTCAGGCCCAACTGTCTAGGGATTACATCTTTTATTGCCTCTTCTATAATTTTTATATAATTAAGCAAAAATACAAATTGTTCTTAGAATTTAAGCTTAAATTCATGCTCAGACCCTGAGAAATACAGCCCAGCATCCTGTATCAACCCTCAGCAAATTCTCTTTAATTCAGACACTGAAGTCTGTCAATCACAGCAGGCACGAGCTGCCAGTGATAGATCTTCTCTGTGACTTTGTCAGGTAAAAAAAATCATGCATTAACTCATGTTAACACGTGATACTACATTATTGAAATAGTCATAACAACAAACCAATTTTACAAAAGAAAATTAAAGAGAAAACCTCTGATTGTATATCATTCCTGACTGTACTTAGAGATTGAAATGAAATCACACAAAAAATAAAGAATGGGGTAAAAATCCTATCAGTTATCTTGGACAAGAAAACACGAGAGCCTTTTCTAGCTCCTTTTCCCCTAAGAACATGCTAAACCATGAAAAATGTAATTGCAGGAGGAACAATGTGAAGACACGATTTGCCAAGCCGATGAACTAACATTAATGGCTTAAATAGTACAAGCCAGTACCTATAGATGTGAAAAAGTCTCTCTGGATTTTGATACATGTGAAACAGGGACCATCATGCAAGAAAGCACATTTGTGAAGATTCTTTAATATTTCAAATCAGTAAGAAGCAAAAGCAAAACCAACAAAAGTGAAATACAGTCTTTCACAGCATCTTCTCTAATCAGAGCTTAGAGAATGGGAGGCTACAATGAGAGCTCTAAAGTAATCACTTCAGTTTTATGCCTTCTCTCCCTAGTCTAGCCATGAAAATTATACTTGCCCATCCTTAGGAAATTATTTGAAATCTACAGTTAAGAGGTGACTTTGAAATGTCGTTCTACAAGGATTGCCTTAATAGTTATAACACCTACAGAATTAATAAAAATGCTATTTTCCTCTCACTTGGTTAATTGCTGTTTTTCCCTGATTTCTTTCTAGCTATTTAGTGACCAATAATATTTCCCATCATTTTTCTTGTGTGTCTTATCTTCTGTTACTTGATAAGAAAAAAACTCTTGTTTCTCCTGGCTCTCACCTCTGGTCCTTTCCAGATATGCAAAGTTCAGTGCTTGGTAGAAGGAGACCTCAGCAGTAGGATGAAGTCTGCATCCTACTAAACCAGAACTAAAAGCAGAAACTTTCCCAACCCTGAACACACTCAAGAAGCACCTTCTGTGCTGTTAATATCTTGCATTTTAGAAGGTGATAACTCTGGTGGTAATGAAGGTACTTTAGAAACAGTTTCAATCATATTAACAGTTTTACTCTGAACAAAATAGGCAGGTAAGCTTGAAGGCAGGGCTATGAAAAATTGATGAAGGCCTGAAGCATATTTAGAATAATATAAAGCTAAAAGCACACTGGATATTTGCTTAGTCTTCCCTACAACAGATTCATTTCTACATCTGTCTGAAGTAGTCTTGGAGGAAAAAAAAAAAATTTTTTTTTAAGTGTCTGGATGAGTTAGAAAGACATTCCTACACTCCAGAAAGCATTCAGCTCTGAGAAGAAGAGCTGGGAGAAACTAAAAATGGATAGCCTTTAGGAAAATACAGTGGAGCTGGAAGGAATATGATTAGTTCCATTTATTGGAGAAAGGATTCAGCTTTCTAACATATGGGGAGAAATGGCTTGTGTCCGGGGAGGAAAAAGAGCAGAAATCAGAGCTTCAGTCAATAGCCTGGTTCTTGATCTAAGGCTACCTTTTATGTGCATATTCTGTGGTAATCACCTAAAACTTTAATGTAACAGACTTTACAAACCTAAAAACTAATTTATGTTTTTTATCTAGGATGATCCACAGGAATGAAATTGATGGCTAACACCATTATTTTTGATATCCATGAAATACTTAAACTGAAAGAAGTGAAAAGGGAGATTTTGTACCCACTAAGCTGCTGGAGCTCTCACTGAGAAATGTGAAATTATGTAAATGTGGACTTTAAGGGCAACAGAGGAACTTTCGTCTATGCACACACAATTATGAAGAAGAGGTCACTCAGTGGTTAGCTAAGCTTCACAGCAAACAGCTTATTTAAGAACCATGCATGGGTATAATAAAAACTTGACATAAGTTATCAACAGCTACAGTAGTGATGTAAATTTGTGGCTTGTAGAGCTATGGGTAATTTTAGCTGATTTTAACAGAAATAAGCTGCTGTGTTTCCTGGATTCAGATGAGATAGGAAATAGCAGCGCAACCTGGACAAACCATGCTAGCTCTAAAAAGACTATTTGTTTTTCAGGTCAAACACAGCCATAAACATAGCATACATTTAGTTAAGGTAACTACCTATCTTTCTCCATATTTAGTCAGTTATAACCAGAGCTTTAAGTAATGTCTATATTTTTTTCTTTTTTAATCACATTTTTTTGATGAGCAACACATGCAGCTTCAGGCCCATGCATATTGATATTGTTTTTTAGTAACCATTTGCTCACAAAATGAGTTAAGAGGACAGTGAAATTCCACTAATCCTAGTTACAAAATCTGGGAATCTAAAACAAGCAAAAAGTAAAAAAAAAAAAAAAAAAAACAGTTCAAAGTTCATGAAAAAAATTTACATTCTTCACGTACTTATAGATTTCTGAAGCATAGCTTTGCATTTTATTAATATGTATTATGAAAATAAACCAAATAATCATTCACTGCCCATGTTCATTATTATGCAGTATAAAAAGACCAGCAGGTATTCATTTCCAGCGGAATTCCTCAAGAAATTTAAAATTAATGTTAACATGACATGCCAGTTTCACCCATATGCATTTGAGATCACTGAGGCTAGTTCCCCTTTTGCAAAGAAATATATTTGTACTGCACTATATCACACTTTTGGCTCAGAGGCTTTACCCCCAAAAGGGTAGATATCTAGAATCACCACTTTTTCTTTTAAGGATTCACAGATTGTATTCTTATAATTGTAGATTTTGTATGCATCTAAAGATGAAAACATAGTATCTTATTAAGTGTTCTGAAATCACTAGTTCTTATTACTTTTTAACACAGTCCAGTGCTGGTAGCATATTGACCTTTACAAGTGCCTTGAAATCACAGAATTTTACTGCATTTAAATTGCTACTAAAGATGCATTACATTTGCAAGAAATCCTAGACTTCATGCAGAAGAGTAAAAATAACAAGGTCTCCAAAAGAGAGATGGTGCCCTTAAGAATGCACTGTACATCAAAATACTGGAGCATAGTGTGGGATTTGTTCATCCAGATAATTAACCACAAGTGTGAGTGTTTGAGCCAAATGTACAATAAATAAAAACAACTGGCAAGTCTAATGGTTATATTTTCCAAAAGCTCCAAGCTGTAGCTTCACTGAAAAGGTAAATTCATGTCTGCTAAACCGAGTACTCTGGTAACCATCCAAAGAGGAAAAAAAAATTCTGCTTTTTCTGTTCTTGATCTAATCATCACATTTAAATATTTTTAGTATAAATATAACGGATAAATTTTCCAAATCACATCATACAGTGTCTTTCTAGACTTTCACAAAATATAGTTGGGATTTCTTTTCTTTAAAGTTGTGATCTTCTTTACAACAGATAACAACCAGACATGCAATATTAGGACATTAGGAAGTTAGGAAGACAAAAGGTCTTCCTATCTTGCACCACTGGTCATCGTGTCTTACAAGTCAGTCTGCAGCATGATATATGTACTAGTAACACTTTTACCCAATGACAGTTAAATCTGATGGAGCTTTGTGCTAAATACCCTAATTAAAAAAAGTAGATAAAGTATTTCAGATACCTAATATTATGCTTCATTGATATACACAACTAACTACCCCAATAAAATAAATTAACCAGAGTATTTCTCAGCCCTGTAACTGCACTCATTTGAAGAATTCCATTGCCAGTTAAACATTTCCAAAAAGCTTCCCAACTAGAGAAAGTTTAAACACTAGAATAACAGATTTATTGCTTTTATCAAAGCCCCAGCAGGTAGACAGGATGCAGAAACAGGAATTAGATCAGAAGTCTTTAAGCCTTATTGCTACTATAGTAGCCTGTCAAAGAGGAGAGTGTCTTTCTTGCTTGCTTTTCTCTGAACAGTCTCCTGCCTTTCACCAGCACTTTGCAGCATCACACATATCCTATGAGCTCTGCCCCGTATCATGAAGTAATCTGCAGTTAGCTGATAGGATAGGGGCTGACTGTGGCCTTTTAGAATATCTGGATTTTTACCAATACTGCACCTTCCAGTATGTAAAATGAGTCAAGCTAGTTTCCTGCTAGGCAATACATTACCTCCAAACATATAAAGTGATTTAACACAGGAAATACCAGCATGCAGAGGCAGCTCCCCTATGCTATCCACATGTACAACTGTCAGTTTGCTGCGGAAATGACACTTCAGTGCATTGAGCTCGTTACATTTGCTTTGATTTTGCCAAACTACAATCACATCTTCAATTCAGTGTAACTTTATCTACTGCATACAAATCTGATTTCCCCTTGGGACTGGATCAACACCTAAGCTTTAATGAACACTTTTACTAAGCCTAAACTAATGTTTGTTTGAGCAACATGCTTAAAAGTTACAAGACCAAATCCCTGTCTTTAATTCCAGTTGACCCTCAGCGATCATACAAACAATGCAGAAAAGTTTGCAAATTGGTTTCATTGGCACCAATATACCAATATCCAAGTTCCAACTATACTTCTGGTAATACACATATACAATGTTTTATCATAGAGAATGGACTACAGGTTTTTGAATATTGTCATAGGGGACATTAAGAGGTCACTTCTGTACCTTGCTTTAGGCATAGTATAAACCATGCTTCAATCATTCTCAATAGGTACTTACTTATTTTCAGTGTTCTCCAAGAACAGACCAGGGTCTCCCGACAAGATATTTAAACATTTCAATTCTTTTTCTCAAGAGAATGTCACCAAAAACTACTACTAGTCCATCTTCCTGAAGTTCAAGTCCATTACTACTTCTCCTACTCACCACAGAGATAACAAGGTTATACTGGTTCTACAGCAGGCTTGCAGACCACTGTGTCACCATCTCTGGTACCGCCTTCATCAGGTTAAAGATCAAAGTCAGTTCAGCCTGTCTCATCCTCCTAGCATCAAAGATGCTTAGTGCTTTTCCTTCATTTCTCTGCAACCAGTTCAGAATCAATTACCTTTATGATGGGACAACTAGCTGGATCAATGAGGGGAGAGCAGTGAATTTTGTCTACATTAAGTTCCACAAAGTCTTTTCATACTATTTCCCAAGATATTCTCATAGGCAAACACAAAATCTGCAAGCTGGAGAAGTAGACAGGCGGATTGAGGACTGGTTGAAAAGCAGGGCTCAGGGTTTTTATCAACATCACAGCCTAGTTGATGGCCTGTAACTAGCGGTGTCTCCCAAGGGTTGGTTGGTACTGGATCCCGTATTGCTTAGCTTATCCATCAACTTGGATGAAGCAATAAGTGTGCCTCCTCTGCAAATCTGCTGAAAATACAAAACTTGGAGGAGTTTCCCATACCCCAGAGAGCTGCACAGACTTTCAGAAGGATCTCATGCTCTGGAGGGATGGGCAGAGCAGAACCCTTTGAAACTCAGCAAAGGCAGGTTCAGGGTCCTACACCTGGGAAGGAAGAACCTGGTGCACCACTACAAGGCGGGGCCCAACATGCTGCAAAGCAGCTCTGTTGAGAAGGACCTGGAGGACAACAAGCCTGTCCATGATCCAGCAGTGTCCTTCTTGCCACAAAGGCTGATGGTATCCTGATGTGCATTAAAAAGAGCATTGCCAGTAGATAAAGAGAGGCGATCCTGTCCCTCTATTCAGCCCTGGTGAAGCCATATCTGGAGTGCTGCGTCCAGATCTAAGCTCCTCAGTACAGAAATACCTGGAGCTCCTGGGGCAAGACCCACAGAGAGTTACAAAAAGGGAAAAGGGACTGAAGCATCTCACTTATGGGAAAAGACTGAGGGAGCTTGACCTGTTCAGCCTCACAAAAAGACAATTGAGAGGGAGCCTCATTAATTTCTATAAGTATCTGAAGAGAGGGTGCCAAGGGCAGGAAGCCAGGTAGCTCTTTTCAAGAGGCACTGGGCAGAAACCAATGCACAGAAAGTTAACTTGAGTATGAGGAAAAACTTTGCTGTAAGGGTGACTGAACATTTAAATTGCCCAGGGAGGTTGTGGAGGCTCTTCCCTGGAGATATTGAAAAGCCTTCTAGATGCAGTCCTAAGCAACATGCTCTAGGAACCCTGCTTAAGTAGGGAGGTTGGACTAAACCGTCTCCGGTGGTTCTTTACAACCTTCCTGTTCTGTGAAGTCTTTCTCAAAGTAAGCTCAAAATGGGACATAGCATTCCAGCTGAAAGCTCACAATGGCAAGAAATAAATGTCCTCCCTGTTACGGTTCTGTTTAAATCTTTATCAATAAAACAACACAGCTAAGTCATGTTTCTCTTGTGACTTGGCATTGGACCTTTCTCCACAAACCTCTGCTTACTCCATTGCTTCTCATCCATACTTATGCAAGCAATAACTACCCCCAAAAAATCATTCCACCTGCCTAAATTTCAACCTATACTTTTCAGAACACTTAACTTCTAATTCACCAAAATTATTTTGGATTCTGATCCCACCCTCAAACAATTGCAGCTCACGCCAGTTTGCTTCATTTCAGCCTTTAATAAAACAGCCAAGTTAGTCATGAAATCCTCAGACAGAATCACACTCCAAACAGACCTGTTTGTTACACCCTTTTATTTTCGGTACAAATAGCTCCTCTGTGGTACAGTTGCCCAACTGGTTGGGACCCTACCTTACAACAATTTCACCTAGACAATGAGTCTTAAATTCATTACCGAAGTGTTGCATAAAACTCTTTTAAAAGATTTTCTGAATCCAGGATACAGAGGAATTTATTGCATTGACTCTATCCACATATATTTTGCCCTGTCATAGAAGGGGGTTATATCAGTTAGATATAATTTGATCTTGAAGTATTTCTGGCTGCCATTCATCCTCAATTTCCTTGATATTTCCAAACTGTACATTAATTTGTTACAGAATTTTGCCAAAGATTAAAACCTCTCTGGCTAGTCTAGAAGGTGCCCTGCTTCTTTCCTCTCATCAACCCCTCACTATTTTAAAAGATAAGCAAGCACTGTCCTTTTCCTCAATTTTTTTAGTACCTTGTCCACTCTCCACCCCTCACTATTTTAAAAGATAAGCAAGCACTGTCCTTTTCCTCAATTTTTTTAGTACCTTGTCCACTCTCCACAAATTCTAGAGGTACTTCTTGAACAACTGAATAAATCACTATGATCAAGGACAGACTCAAATGACATGAGAAAAATCCAAGGCTTACTTTTCTATCCATATGGCAACATCCTGCCTTTTTCAGGGGTATTAACTGCACTAGCTAGCAGCATGCAACTGTCCCATTGAGTAACAATGGATATGAAAGAGTTAAAAATTCAACCTTCTCAGCATCCATCCTTAGAGGCACAAGAGCAACTTTGTGTACTACATCCCAGAATTTTGCTCTCTTGAACTGAAGGCAGAACAATTCCTTTCAACCAGCAAAATGGAGGAAGAAATCCTTCAAGCTTTCAGACCAGATTGATCACTCAAGAGACACAACTAACTTGGGTAAATGTCCAAACTCAAGGTTGCTTTCTGAATTGATGCTTTTGAGGTTTGCTCAGACCAATCATTAGTCACTACCATTTATTAGCTTGCAGATAAACTGAAATACATCCTGGGAAAGAGAGAAAAATATTCTCCCAGGACCTTAGTTATTGATTTTATTTATTAACTAAACTTAAGCTCAGGCAAAATTAATAACATTCTGCATGTGTAGCAGAAACTTGGAGGAGAGACTGTGTGAAAGCAGGCCTCTCTCATTTGTATACCTCTGAAGAGGTCAGCTTCTATCCTAGGCCTCACAAATTCAGGACCATAAAGATGAGTGAGCATTAAACACCAGCAGACAGAAGTGAGGCACGAACCAGGTTGTTTGGAGGCATACCAAAGGACTCCACCAGCACAGCCCTCAGAAATGACCCCGGCCACACTGATTCTTAGACCCTAAGCAAACAGGCATGCACAAAAAGACATTGAATTTCTCATGTCTGACAGATGGGAAATTTGGAGCTGACTAAACACATGCCCAACCCCATACCCTTAGCCTAGATAGCACTTCATTGACCCCTGGCTGATGGAAATGCCAGAAGAGTATCATCTGAATGTGACCCCTTAATGTAGTCCATGTGTGAAAACCTTAAGAAACAGTTCTCTTTCCAGAGAAGGCCAGGAAACAAATGAAAAACGTTCACTGAAGTCAAGGGATTTACATTGGCATAAATCTGACACACAGAAAAATTAGGGATCCAAACTCCATCCTCCAAACTGAGGCCAAAAAGATCCCAGAGAAAGATCTCCCGCAGCAGTTTCCGTATCCATAGTCACACTATTCTGCTCAGAAACAAAATAGCTAGTGCCATATTCTGTAACACTAAAGGCTACAAAATATTGTCCTGAAATAAGAAAGATTCCTTTGAAGAACTTTTTTTTGTAGACCCAGAGGCCTTTCCAAGTTAATTAAGTTTCCTAAAAGGGCCTAGGGGCATAAAGTATTGAAATTGTATTGAAATTCAATAGGAAACCAGCCACTAAATCTTATTTTAAAAACCCTAGTGTCAATTAATTATTTGGAAAGAGTGGCTCTTCAGAAATATTTACTTCTCTAAATAGATATTCCGAATATGTATGATCCTTGCCTAAACAAATTTGTATTTCCTTCAGCACAAATATATTTTTACACCAACATTTATAGATTGCACCACTGTGATTCATTAACAAGTAAAGCCCACTTTCTGTGCACACGAATTCACATTAAAATAAATTCTACCTTCCTTGTTGGTTATGGAAGGGCATATTCTTATTGACATCTTTATTTTGCCAAAATGCTCCAAGAGATGTATTTGGCAAATAATATTGCTCTTTCAGATCTCACTGCTTCAGAAACATGACTTCTCTGAGGAAACACTAGATCTTGTAACAGAAATATCTTTAAATCTTTTAGATAGCCAGTCCACAGGGAAAGGTTTAAGAAAGGATCAAAGCTTGTCCTTTCAGCTTGAATTATTCCATTACTGCTGAATGCGACATAATTACAAAAGATGTTGGATGTGGAATCTCATCAGGATTATCTGACACTCATCTTTGTTGAAAAAGTCTCCCCAGCTGTTGCTCTGATAGCACAAATGTGACAGGAGTGCAGAACACAAAAGTAGTTGCAAGTGACTGCTGCTTTGGAGCTGGTTTAGGCACCCTACAGCACACTGTGACTTTTCAGCCACCTCAAACATTAAGGCTGTTTAGAACTGCCTCGCAGGTGAGAGGGGATACCAAGCATGCTATTGAATTTCTAAATAAGAAAATTTGTTTGAAGCAGCCCATAGACCAATATGGGCTCTATGCTCTGTAGCTGACAGACACAAGGAATTAATCTTCTTTCTTACACAAGGTCAACATAATTCAGTGAGTAGCTGCTCATTCCTCTTTTCCCCCTTTTTAAAAAGCTTGCTATATTGTCTGAGCTTGTTTTCACTGAGATCAAAACACAGTGCTGGTTACAACATGTGAGATAAAGCACATCCTTTTTACAATCTACACTTCTCTCTGCATTTGATGCATTCTAAACCAGTACATACAACCTCAAACAGGAAGGAGCACATTTCCTATAGTGCTACTATATTTGTATGTATGCATTTTTTTTTTTTTTATTCTGTGGAAGAAGCTCAGTTGTAAACTATAACATCAAATCTTGAATAATTATCCATTCCAGAGGATTTGGTAGCTGCAAAAATACTTTTCTTTCCTTCCTTGTCATGGATTACATTTCCTTCATACATTATTAATGAAGTTAAACTACTAGTAACATGCCAAATGTGCTGCATAGGAGATTTGTGCCTAATCCAGCACAAAACAGGCCCAGTCACATAATGATAGAAAAAAAAGAACAAATGTCAACAGTTTCACACTGGGACTAGATTAAGCGGACCATACTTACTGATTCCTTACACAGGGATTATCTCACTTTTAGTGCTATGAGAAGACAAGCCACACTTCTATATTATTAACACAGAACTGCACCTCAAAAAGAAACACCAGAGTCCCCAAACTGGCTTACAGACACACACGCAGAAATTGTCTCTTATTAAACATCAATCCAGACTCTTTTGGACAACAAATATAAAATCAAGATATTAAGAGTTAAATATATCAAAAATATCCTCCTCCTGCTTTAGATCTCAGTCTAACTTTCAATGGAATTTGTGCATAACCCTTAAGAGAATATTACTTACAATTAGACTCCAACTGAATCCCAATTAAATTAAAATAGCTGGTGTCTGCGGTCTTTACTGTCTTACCGTGGAAGACTTTCTTTGCTTGTGATCCAGATGCCAAGAGCTAACGTGTTAGTCTGATAAGTGAAGTGCTCACTGATGGCAACAAAACTGTACTAAACTCTTAAGCATTTACAGGAACAGGCATTTGGCACAAAACTGTCTGACAACTAAGCAATAATAAAGTCCAAACAGAACTAGAATTTGTAGACTTTAATCCCCTATCTAAAAGGTATATTCAAACTCCTTAGGGCACAGGCAGATGTTTACGGAGATAACATAAGTATGGTTTTGCAAGATGAAGGATATTGCTTTAAGATGCTTACTGCTGTATCAGGATCACTGAAGCCATGACACAGACTGCAGAGCCAGTGAAAAATTGCTTGGTCACTTCAGATTTGTTAAAAATGTTCAAGGAGTAGCTGTCCCAGCAGACTGGGTGAGATCAGGTGTCATCTGTCTACACCACTCTTCACTTTATGCTGGATCAGGTATCGTCTGTGCTACTGCAGCTGGCATTGGGCTGGTAGCAACAGCACAGCTTGTGCTGCGCCTGGCTCAACACAGCACAACTGAGCACATACACTGATCCAGCCCTAATTAGTTAGCAGAGATCTGGCAGGAAGCATTGTTAAATCACAAACTGAATCTGCAGCTCCAAGTTGCTCTTTTACAGGTAAACAGGCATTAAAGAGTTCTGTCTTCCAACTTCAGCCCAGCCCAGTCAGAGAAACCCTAGTCTCCAGAAATTACCTTTGTCAAAAGTCAAAATATTACATACATGTTGTGTGTGTTTTACCATTCCAGGCACTTCAGAAACCTAGACGGGAACCTACAAATGGCTCAGTGACAGCACAAGGGCAAGTTATTCCCAACAAAGCCATGCTTTAAGCCAGTTTCAACAGCACTTGTGGACAGACATCCTGTAATTGAGCTGCCATCCAGTCTGGTCAGGGTCCCACAAAATGCACTGGAATATACAGAGCAAATAATTAAAATCAAATGAGAATTTATTCCACACATTGTACATTCATTCAGATCACACTTTCCCACAGGCAGAGGGAAATCAAGTGAACAAAAAGAAACTAGAATTTTATCTTGTGTAAGCTCCAAAATATTAGCAAGTCCAAATAATTATATAGTCACTAGTACATAAAAACTAATTTGCTTATTAAAAGCCTGTACTTATACTCCCTTACTGAGACCATGAATCATTGCAGTCATAAGAACGAACCCATGCCCTTGGTTTCTTAGGGCTTTCCACTGAAACCCATGAAGAAAACAGACTATTGTGTCCACCATACAACCTTTCTGCATTTCTTCTGCGCACACATGCGCACAATTCCCATGGCAGGAACAGAGTAGGAAACACTAAGGACAGAAGAGGAAGAAAATAACCAAAGTGTATTTCCAGGAGAGATGACTGGGATGTATCAATCTCTTTTTTATAAAGAAATAATCCACTGACTGCTAGAAAGTGCAGCAGACACTATCTCCATGGAGTCCCCCCACTCCATACCAGGCTTAACATTTGTTCCTCTCATAGCTCTCCAGGCCGTGTAACTCTGTGGAGCTGTTCAGATGGAGCTTTCTGCAAATACCCCGTGAAATGCAGTTTTTCACTGCAGAAGGGGGCCCATGAGGAAAATGCTAGTCAGCATCAAATTCTTTCCACAGTCTATGGACATTTATTAATTCAGCCCTTTTCCTCCTGAGTCCAAGGCCTCAGATTTCCCTAAGCTCTGTTTGGACCCCACAGACAGCAAGAAATTATTTTTCTGAAGAGACTGAATATGAAGGTTAGGGAATATCCTAGCATAAAGGTTTCCAGCTTCACAAATCTCATTGCACTGTGTGTGTTGTCTAAGTAGGACAAAGAAATAAAAATTCAAGTTCATGTGACTTCTCTGGCCCACTTTCAGTTACTAAAATACTCTATTTTACCCCATGAAATGTGTCAAGTATGAACTGTTAGGGTTCAAAGCAATATTACACCACGAATTGCATGCTCAGCTTCAGTAAATACTAATTCATAATTGCAGCCTACAGTTTACCCAGTTTCAAAGTAGTTACCAAGTCAGAAGATAGTCATTACATCTCATTCTGTGAGAAAAGCACATCCCAAATGAGGTGTCTTTAAAGACAAGAAACAGGACAACTTGCACTGACAACATTTATCCTTTGTACTATGCAAAGCTCTCCTGATTCATCACCTATTCATCTGCCACAGCCATGTTACTGCCCTACATCTGTTTGCATCTTAAATCACAGCCCTACTGCAAACTCCCACCAGCTATATGCCCTTGGTAAAGTAAAGTACAAGTACCATTCCAAAAAGATCTACTGGAAGGAGATCTAGGAACTACTGAAGGATTAGAGTATTTTAAAAAAATCTTTTTTTTTCTATCTTAATTGCTATTTCCTTAACTCTGCTTATTTCTTTTAATCTGTTACATTTACTATTTTGTTTATTGGTTTAAGGCATTTCCAATCAGAAAGGCCCAAGAGCAGTACATTTTTTTAATGCAGAGAGACAGTTTCTAGTATTACTCCATTCTGGAGGGGAACAGCTGAAGTTAAGAACACTAATCTTATTCATACCTTTTTTTTTTTGAACCCTAGCTTTCTCCCCCATATACTTCGGCCTGCTCCAGGCATCATGCAAAAATCTTGTAAGCACACACCTGTCAGTCATCAAGAGCATGTCAATCACAAGCTGAAGCAAAGGTAGAAATTTATGGGTAAAGTAATTTTTAATCTGTTAATAAGGAAAAAAACCTAGATGGCTCCTTACTGGAACAGGCCAGGGCTGCCAACTGATGTACAGAGCACCACCATCTAAGCTTTGGAGGCTAGTAGAATTTCCTTATCATTCAGTTTTTAGGCCTTTAATCATTAATTTGGGCACATGCAACAAGATTTTTAACAAATAAAACACTAAAAAATATATATACATAAGTACCTAGTGATGTGGAAATATATTTCCCCAGGAAGAACAATAGGGAACACGTGATCCTAAATCAGAGTACTTAATATTATCAGACCATCAAGGGGTTTCTGAAGATACAGCCTATACTTTTATGTCAAAGTTACAATGTCTTGACCCAAGAACTTTCCTGAAGAATTATCTCACTCTGCCATGTACTTGAACCATTCTCTTAAGTTACTCCAGAAGAAGGAGGGAACTGTCATTTTACCCGGTTCAGCCCATACCCGAGATACAAACAACAGAAGCAATCTCCACATTTTCCCCGAACACCACAAGCAAGCCCAAATGTGCAAGTAGACCAGAACAAGGAAAATTTTCCTCCTTGAAGGACTGCTAACAGCTCCATAATAGACAGGAAGAGCCCCACGGGTCTCACAGAATAGTTTTCATTTATGCTCCAGGTAACATTTCCATATCAAAAAAGCCAGAAGGCCTGCAAAATTGGAGATGTGCAACAAAAGAACATCTACTTATTGATGTATGGTTTATGCTACACATAGCAAAATAAATGAAGCCAATGAATGTTTTACAAGTGTCATGTTAGTATTCTGTAAAGGATATTTCTCCATTAGAAAATCCTGATACTTAAAATGGATTCAGTGGGACTAATAAATTGGTCCAGTAGGTGTTAATCAATAATATAAATGAATAACCAATGAAAAACCGCCACTAGTATGCCAAAGGGGAAATCATCCAAGAATGAAATCGGTGCAATAATACAAGTGTATTGTATCCTTCAACAAATACATGTAAAGCATACTGGATAGAGACCAATTCCTAGTACAAAACTATGTGCTCCTTTAGACAGCCTCAAAACACTTGATTTTATAAGGAATTTTTAATAGGATAATTTTTTTTTCTAATTGCAAGCATTCATGTGTTGAATTCAAAGATGTACATATGCTGTGCTTATGCACTGGATATTTTGTTTAAATTTTGTAGGGTTCTGCCCCCCCCCACCCCACCCCCATTTAATTATTCTTGCAGACAGCTTTTTGCCAGAGCTCTGAACCCTAGAGGAAAATCCCTGGAGATTTACATGAAAAAAGCTGGCGTTCCCTCTTATTTGCCTATTGAACACACGCACAGTGACAGATTGTTTGGATGGGCAAAGCCTATCCTGTTTTAACATCTGAAACATCTGTCCAAGATCCTCAGACAGTCTGCATGCATTCACAAGACTCTGACTTTGCTCAGGTTTATAATACTCTTTTTACAGTGCTTACAGCACTGCCCACAGCTCCTACAAGAGCTGAGCTTGACAATTTTTGCCACTCAAAATTCCCTCTCAGGCACAAACCACTAATCTCCCAAGTTCATTTGGTTTTCATTTGTTTGGGACTTTTGGCAAAAACCCACAGAATACCTGGCACAAATTTTATATTTAAAATTAAACCAGACGCAAAATCTATATATGAAATGCTTGAAATTATTGGAATTACTTTCTTTGATGACAGAGGAAGATGAGCTACATCTTTCATTTGCCAGAGACAAATGAACTAACACCTCCTAGGATTATTTTTGTCCTTTGTATAAAACCTTTCCCCCACCACCACAAAACAACCGGCTCTTCTGGCCAACCCCATTCCACAACCTCTCATCCAGCAGTACTAAAAGAATGGCTGCCATAAAGCTGGCAGCAGGAATTTTGACTCAAGAGTGGCAATACTGATGGTGACTATTTAGATTATTATCAAAAGACAGGTCAAAAATTCCTAAGACATCCAGAAAAAAATTTACATCTTGCAAGGGATGTCTACATCAATATTTGAAAGTTTTATCTTCCATGAAGCCTCAATGACTACTTTTTGTTAACACTAAGGCAGTAAAATCCACAGTCAGTAATCTTGATCTTCCACAGCACCACAAAAACCATATCACTGCTCAATTCAGTCAATGTTCAAACCTCAGATGATTTTTTTCAGAGAAGTTGTGCCTTTACTGTTCATTCAGCAATTGATATCACCTCTCTGCACTGGTGATCTGAAGGCTTCTCTGCCTTACATTAGCACATTTCTTTTTAAATCCTATTTTCCCTTGGATCAGAGAGGTACAATAGATTATCTAAAAATAAGGAAGCAAATAATAAATGACAAAACAATAGTAACCAATTAATGCTTTACACATTGGACATTGGGAATAGGTATACCAAGGAGTTGATATAAAGCCCCCCCCCCCCCTTTTACATTATTTCCCACTCATCCCCAACACATGAAATTATGTGGCAAAATCCCCACTGGAGAAAGTTTGGCCTCAACTCTAAGCTATCTTTTTATTCTGCCTCCTCAGAGGAGAAAAGTTGAAACAGCAGCAGTTTTATATCACCTTCACATCACATTTTCACCCCTTTATCCCTGGGCTAGTCCCACGCACAATAGTTCACACCTAGCTTCATATGGACTCAGAGTCCACTTCTGGCAGCCAGGAGTTCCCAGCACATGGAAATGTTACAGCCTACCCACTTTTGCTCAGGAAAGGGTGCTTACATTGAACAGGAAAGCAGAAGCCTTTTCAGGCAGCAAAAATGCCATCCTGGTGACCTTCTGTCAACAGAGAAGTCTTTCAGCCATGAGTTAAGCCAACATTACTGCTACTTCACACTACCTGGTAGCTGAGCTGAAGACCTGTCTGCCCATCTTGTCTGCAGCCTAGGTTAAAAAAAAAAAAAAAAAAGAAAGGGGGGAAAAAAGAAACAATAACAATAAATGGAAGGCCTTTGACAGGCAGCACAAACAGAGTATGTTTTGTCAGTAACGCCATGTAAATCTTGCAATAGATATGATATGTTGACAGATGCAATAATGTGCAGCAGGAGCACAAGTGTGTCTAGCCCTCCCACAGGTATTCAGTAAGCTTTTCCTACTCAGATCTGCAGTAACTGGACACATGTGGCAGGTGCAGGAGGTTTTAGGACTGCTCCCTGCTGCTCACAGTGGCTTGCTGGCTTTATTTCAGGCATTTAGCAGACTCTGTGAGCCCTTCTAGGCTTGGAACTGATACCTGCCAGACTGCACACAAGAAGATGCCCATTAGAGTTGACACTAAGAACATCAGCACTCCATGTTTTTAAATTCTGTTCTTTCCCGGTCTCTGGATTTCAGAATAAAATTTAAAGCACTTTTTTTTGAAACATTGGTTCTTATGGCTTCTAAACAAAACACACTATAACATACTCACAGGACACTTGAAATGTTGGAAACATTTTTCTAAGTCAATAAGAGACATTAAAGTATTACACAGGCTGAAAAAAGGCATTCTATTTAATACTCCCCCCAGTTAAACTCAAGGTTTGGGATGTTTTTTTAATCAGCACTACAGAAACTGCCCCCCATTCCCATCAAAGGTGATTGTCAGAGCTCCCATGTCAACAGCTATTTTAATAAAAATTTACTTGTGACAAAACACACAATAAAGAATCTCAGAACATTAAACAACAAAAACAGTTAGAATATTCTAATCTGTATACTACTGCCAGACTAATACCTATCAATCTGCTCCTAAACTTGCAGATGATATCCAAATATGCACACTATTTCTAGCCAGGTTTTGTAATTTTAAATAAAATCCCTCTACATTCAAAAAATTTCAACCTGTTCTTAAACAAATAGGCATTGATTAATTTATTCAGATAATAGATTCAGATTTTATGTTAATTTTGGAGGTAAAAATCAACATTTGAATTCAACTGACATACTTAGCTACTCATATGGTATTAAAAAACAGAGCCTAGTAGTGGTGGCTTTTTAAATATCCATTATACCAATGTTCACTGCAGAATTCCCGTTCCTTCCAGGAAAAACATGCACAGACTTGCGTCAGCTTCTTTTTAGCAAATCTTTTACTCCAATTCAAGTTATTTTGCTCAAACACATACTGTATCTCAAAAAAAACTGCAGTAGCAAATTTGATTAGCGTCAATTCCAGCCTTCCACAGAACTTTGAAGACTTCAGGGGCTTAGGCCTATTCAGAAACATTTTCAGATGTTGTTAAAAAAATGTATCATAATGTTATGGTTTGCAGAATGATTTCCTGCACTTATTTAGAAATGCCTAAATAAGTGGTAAGAAATCATCCGTTTGTTTTATTCTAACTGTGAATTGTTTCATTTCCTGAAGGATACAGTCTCCCCAGCACCTCCAGGACAACTGGTCTATAGTACCCCCATTATTCATCATTTGAGCCAGCAACAGATAAATAACAGACCATGAACTCAAACATCTGGACAATCCAGCACATACCTTTCCTGGGATCCCCTTATAAATACATTTCACATTCTGGGGTTTTAGCAGAGTAAGTTAGACCTAATTGCTACCACCACTGCTCTGCTTCCATTTTTACTAATTAACACAACTTCATAAAGTTGGTAAATGAAATCCATCCATTATTTGGAGATATGCTCCATGCTTTCTATACTTGAATCTATGCGTCTCTCTGGATATACATTTTTCTGACGCAACCAACCACATATATTCTTCAAAAAGCACTCGCATATCCAACTGCAATCTTGATTGCACTCCTGACATGTTTGCAAGCCTTTCCCATCAGTTTTATTTGACACTTGCTGTTCAGGTTTCAACTCCACCTGATATGCAGTTTTCCCTAGATAATTCCATTCGCAAAAAAAAAAAAAAAAAAAAAAAAAAAAAAACACAAAACATAGATGCAGGGGAAAGCAGGTGTGAAACAATTAATCAGCCAAATAGTCAACACAGGTTATTTACATCTGAAACCTATTAAACTGGTAAAGACAAAGGATAAGGAAATCCCAGATTTGAGCAGACACAAACTCCTAAAATGTGCATGTAGGAATTAACTTACTATACAAATTTCAGCCTTTAAATAAATGTATACTTTTGAATGAACTTGATACAAGAAGTATCAAGTACTAGAAGGTCAATAACATTTTATTGTTAAAAACTGAAGCAAAAAATTAACAACAGAGTTTTTAAATGCAGGGGTTTTTATATTCAGTGTATACACTGAATATACACCACCTATTAAGAGTCACCAATTTCCTCCCTCCTTTTTACTCACATACTTACCTCCCACATTCAGCTAGGTAACTCCTTCAGCCACTGCTTATTGGCTTTGCTGGGAGAAGTAGCAATATGACCAACTCTCCTTACAATTTCTCCCTAATTTGGTAAGTGATTAATCACCAACAAGAATGATGGCAATGTTCATCTCTTCAGTGGATTATGTTAACACTACAATAATTTACACTGCTAAATTTATGTGTGGTTCAACTCACACTTCACTTAAATATTCAGCTAATGAGCGTTTTCCCCTCAATATTCCTTGCTGTAACAACAGCCTTTCCAGATCACAGGAAATCTCTGCAACCTCTATTTAACTCTACAGTAGCCGTAATGATTGAGGTTTTTAAACCACCTATATCATCCCAACTTCCCAACTAAGGAGAAGTGAAAATAAAATGACATTTGGATGTGCATTGATCCCCATGTCTTTCCCCCTTCCAAGTCCCCCACAGCACACACACATCAAACTGAACTTCACACTGAAAGTAAGGTTCATGCAATAACACTTGTTAATTAAGTCTGTACTAAGAGCATACAGATCCCACCACAACCAGAAACATTTGGGTCTACTTTTAGTGTACAGAGTGTGCCGCACTCAGTGGTAGTACAACCAGGGCCACCCTGCCTCAGGAGGGTGATCTTCTGAGCTGCTTAAAACACCAATTCCTGACACTCCTTGAGGATGCAGTCCAATGAGATCATTTAGCTGATTCAGTTACATTACTGAATTCATGCTCAGAGATCTGTGACAGGTAACATGCTCTCCATTCTATATCATTTACAGCAACCAAAGGGAATAATTTCAACATCTTTTCTGCAAAAGACATTGTCCACATTACAGAGGAAACAGATTATCCCTCAGAAATAGGACATTTAGCACTGCATGAAGTCAAATTTGAAAAGAAAAAAAACCTTTTACTGTTCTACATGATAGAACTTCGGTGACTACAAGACATCCAAGCAACAGAGACTTGACCCCTAAAAGCCAGCGTGACATTCTGACAGTGATGCATTGCTGTTCCTTATGTCAAGGGAGTGCACATCAGCAGCTGGCTGATGCAAGAATTGGACACACATCCTTTTGCTGGAATACAACCTCCTTACAGGCCTTGCCTTCATTCCAGCCTGTCAGGAGAATTTCTTCCACTGCACCCAAACATATTGCAAGTGTTTTGCCTGTTTGATGAAACAGCAACTCTTCATTTGTTTCCTCCCAGAGTGCAAGTTGCAGCCCCAGGGAATCTTCCTCACACATCAAGAATTCATATATGAAAATGTAATTTAAGGCAACTATTTAAATAATAAGCAAAGCTACAAGACTCTCTGTTAATAGATGTGATTTGTAAAAAGCTAACCTAACCTTATGGGACATCTTCCACTTCAAATATGAGAATCGAGATTCCATGCAGAATTTCTTCATAAATTTATTTTGATACATTTAAAATACATAGTGTATAACAGCTCTATTATGAGAATGAAAAAAGCACTTTAAAGCATTGTTGAATATTGGAATGTAAATCTCAGAGCTCCTTATCTTATGAAGTAAGTCTTCTTGTGTGCATAAAACACAGTTCAAGTATTTCCTAGAAAACAGATGACAAATCCAGGTGTAATCTTCAGACAAAGTTATTTCAGATGCCTAATGCCTATACAATTATAGCTGTGCCTGGTCCTAAATTTGATGGCCTTTCAGCATATCCATTATAAAAACAGTTTTCAGGTTCTTATAATTCAATAATAAAAATTTAATTCAGGATGCATCTTGGCATAAGAGTGTTTGGACCAGAATATACAAGCAAGTGCCTACATGTAGAGGAGAGTGCACCTTTCCCTGGGCATAGGGTCCAGGCTCTCTCCCTAAAAAGATGATATTTGCATTTACAAAGTTCACAGTCATATCATTCACATACATGGGATCAGTTTCAATAGAATAGCAAGCAACCTGCATTTTTACCTACCTGCCCTGTAAGTCTGCACTGGGCAAATGAAGAGCAAAAGCCCTTGCTTCCTACAGTAAAGTGAAAGGTGTGTAGAAACTGAAACAGTATTTTAACATGTTTAAAAGAGTAAAAGTAAAAATGAGCTCTTAAAAAAAAAACCTACAAAGAAACCCCTAAAGCCTAAGAGAAATTTTCCTGATATGTAATACTACTTTAAAGTTAAAATAAGAACCACTTAGCTACTGTACTAAATTCCCCAAATTACTTTTTTTTTAAACTTGATCTAGAAAAGAATAAGAGGACAGGCCACCCTGATGAGGCCTTCCTGCTGGTCTTGGGCAAAGAAATAATGTAAATTGAGAAGACGGATCTGATCCTAAAAACTCTTTTCAACATGAGACTCTGGCAAGAGCAAACGGAGAGGCTGGTTGGTTATTTTAGCCAATGCACATGTGCTACGGCCTGCAGCTCACAGCTGCTGAATTAGGCAGTGGGAGCAAAAAGACACATGGGCAGGCATCTTTAAGCAGAAAAAGATACAAGCAGCTACGTTTGGACTCATATTTCAAAATGCACCAATGTCCAGCAGCTCTCCAATCACAGCAGAAGGCACCACTTTGCTTTCATTGTGCCCAACCACAAATCAAACAGAAGTGTTTGCCCACTCCACAGTATGGCACCCTAAGAGACTGCCAGCTAGATTAGGATTAGAGTTTCACTGGCTCTGAAAATCTAGGAGGAAGAGAAGCAGCTGTGGTCGAGAAGAACATGGATACACAAAAAACAGTCATCCGCATTCCTGCTCTATTGTATGTCTTAAGCACAGTGAAAAGCCACCTTCCAGAGATTGGACCCATGGCATAGCAAAGAGAATGCTAATATTTCCCACACCTCACCATACAGGGTTTACAACATAACTGAAGAGACAAAATGCATGCAAGTGTGACCAAAAAAATCCACAAAGAGAAGAAATAGCAGGGATAATTATAAATACCCACATGTAACCTGACTATAGGAACAACAAAAGTAACAACCAAATCATATTAAAATCAGCAGGAGACCAGGAGGAGAAGGAAGGGCTCAGCTCAACTATTTGGTTTTGTTTAACTTTTGCCAGTTTTAAGCTCCTTTTACAGACATCCATCTTTCCTTTTACAACAGCCCATTTCTATTATTTTTGTGGTTCTGAAGAGGAGCACAGGGTCTGCCAAGAAGATTCCTGCTCATTGCTATGTGCCAAACAGAAGTCATAAACCAAATTATCTATCTTTCTCTGCTGTTTCTGGAGCCGTTCTCTAAACAGCAATACTCCCCGCAACTAATGCACACATACCTCAACCCTCACCTCAACACACATATGACATGAGTTCTCTGTCCTTCTGTCTCTGCCAGGAGACTTCCATGACCTGAGATGTACTTGGGGCATTGCCAGGTGGCTCGTCTCCTACCCTTTTATTTGTAGCTAGCAAAGGTATTCTAATAGAATGTACAGACTCTTTACTATTCACAGTTGTCATTTAGATCTCTGCCTTGATGAGCTGTGTATCAACAGCCAGGCAGCAACTCACCAAAGAGCCCTAGCCCTTTTCAGAAACCGTCATGTTGTCACAAAAAGAAAAAAAAAAAGAATCTCTGTTTGAAATGGCAACTCTAAATTTTGCTATTCAGAACTAGATGAAAATCCAAGTTAGAACAGTGACTGAATTGCCTGCAGACAAGTCAAGTGATGACACAGGCCCAGGTTTTCCTATGGCGGGTTGTTTAGGGTTCTTTTGGGAGGTGGGGTATGTGTTAATTTTTAGTAATATAATCAAAAGGCCTGTTTTACAATTGAGAACTACTTAAAACCAAGTGGGCAGTCAAGATTCCTTTCATTTCTGTAGATAGCTGTTCAAGTTCTGCTTTCCCTCTTCTTCTCCCAGATCCTTTTCATCATCACATTATTATGCTGTATCAGTTAATATAAATAATGCCACAGCAGCTAAGTCTCCAGTAATTTATCATATATCTCCCTAATGAGAAAATTAAGATAAGCTGACATATTTTACTAAGAACAAATTTAAGATACCATCTCAGTTGTTTTATATACTTATATGTGTGTTTTACATGAAAAAGCCTATTCCACTGCTGTAGAAGTGACTGCGCCAGATCTGTGTGCCTACAGGACCTGTAGTAATTGTGTACTGCATCTAATCAAGCATGAAGAAGAGCTTATGTGCCTGAAAGTTTGTCTTTTTTATCTTCCCCATCCCAACTCAGACACCTGACTTGCAGGAAAGGCATGTTTATCTGGGAGAACCAACATACCACCGCTGCGTATAATCAAGTCTATTGAGCAGCTCCTTGCTTCTTTATACTTTTCTTTAACAGCTGCATTTTTTAATGTGTGAGGTTCCTTCTTTAATTGGAAATTGTCTCTCTGTTGCAAAAACAGAAGTCTGTAGCTCTCTAAATTTCTTAAAGTATCCTCTACACTTTCCCCATTAACTGACCACAATTAATCAATAATCAATTTACAGGTTTTTTTCAGACAAGCATGGATACTTCACTTCTACACTGTAGCAGCTGAATAAAACACAGCAACATGCTGAATCTTCAGAAATGTAATTAAAGTCATGACAGGCCATGCTCAAAGACTACTCAACCTGAATATGGATTTATCCTTTGTATGATTAAAAATAGCTGTACTTATAAAAGCAGCAACCTGAAAATACAAGGAAGCGGTTTCAAAGAAAACATGGAAGTAGAGAAGAGTGTTAGTAAGTCACAAATAGCATGGGATTCAATAGAATAAGCTCCAGCAACAAAATAGCCACAGAAACATGGTACCCTTAGGGGACTCTTTGCATCACCTTCATGTTAAAACCCAAGCCTGAACACAAACGTACACACCACCACCAAAGACAGCCTTAGGAAAGGCTCTGTAATGACAAACTATTTAGGTTCACTCCCCTTTGAGCAGCAAAATAACTGCTGTTACTCTGGAACTGTCCATGCTTTATTTAAAAATAAGAAATACATTATTTTGTGATAAAGGACTATGAACCACTTGTCTTCAAGTTTCAAATTATCAAATAGCCTTAAAAGTCACTTTGGACAAAGATGATCAGGACAGAACAAGTGATGGCCTCACTGATCAAGAAGAGCCTCAAGATGTTCTGTGACAGGAAGAACAGAAGTCCAAATATCAAGATTATCCAAAGCGCTCAATTAGACGTTTTGAAAGCTACAAAAAAATAAGGGTTTTATTACAAATATTTAGACATTCTTTCAGTATATTTTCACTTGAGACTCTGCTGCATTCACAACCAATTCCACCACTACAGTTTGTGTGGTGCTTTTGTCAAAAGATGTCAGTAATTTTCTGGTTTCATCTGCTCTATCCACAGCATTTCAAACATTCACCAATCACTTGCTTTTGAGTGTACACATAGCATGCATATATATCCATTTCCATGTCTTTGCATTGTACCTGGTGTCCGATAGGAATACTGGACTTGGAAAAACGTATTTACATCACAGTGCCTACTAAACTGAAACTTGATAACTCCCTTTTACATAGCATTTAGATAGCTATGTATAATAAAGTCTAGCACTCAGTTTTATATGCAAGTTCACAGAAAAATTCTAGGAGCTCAAATTTAAGGTATCTATTTAAGTTCTAAAGAAACTTGAGGGGGTTAAGTAAACCATTACAATCAGCAAAATCAGAGTATTCCTGAAAACTTTCATGTTCATCCAAAAACACCAGTTTAGTAGAAGGTGGCTTTAATATAGTAAAGTGAGTACATAGTCTCTTAACACATTAAGATGCATATATACAGATATAGAACTCCAAAGACAAAACTATTTAGGACTGAATGCAGAGGTAACAAGAGCTTAAACTCTGCAGTTAGGCCAAATTCAATTTTCATTTGTAGTATTTTTTATGAGAAAAAAATCAAAATTCAAACCCAAAAACATTTTTCAAGTAAAGCTACAATAATTTTTTTTTAAATACTCCCAGTGTTCTTGGCTGCAGAACCTCTCCTGGCCAGAAGACAGACTAAAAGCAAACCAGAAAAGTCAATTATAAATACGCCTGCTATGATACCAAATTAAAGGGGCTGCACTATTTTGTTGGGAATTGCCTAGAGTAGCACGCATCCTCATTTTACTTTTGGCTTTAGTACCTCCACTAGCCTGCACTGCAAACCCCTTTTTTTCATTCAGTGATCTTAACACATTTTAAGCAGATGTATTGTCAAATGTACTACATGCCAATCTGTTTATCATTAAAAAGAAAAAAATCAATGTCCAATCCAAGCATAAACAGGAGTTGAATGTTCAAGCTGTCATTGAAGATGACATACAATTATTGAATATGAATTGTACTTGGCAAATTATTATTTCCTGAAAAGAACAGACAGTAGCAAGGAGCTTTTCACAGCAAGTCAGTATAGTGCCACTTACGGCCAGAGAACTAATTTTATGAATGCAGAAAGACACCTATGCAGCCAAAAGAAGCAATGAGAAAACAATCACTGTTAAATTTAATCATTATGTATGTTTAGATGATGAGAAAACATGTAGCTTTATGTTACTGGGCTGAGTCCAGACTTTTATTCAAAACAGGAGTACTGAAAATAAGAACTTTAAAAAATACTATGAGGTTTCAGTTCCGGACCATTAATTTTTCAGTCAAATCAAACTATCATTTAATTGAATCCTGATGCTAAAACTTGGAATCTACATGAAAAATTTGAAACTAAAGCACAGAGAATAATTTGTTATGTTGAGCTATTCGGCCCAATATGTCTAGAAAAAAAAAAGGCAGGACAAACTCAAAATAGCATTAGTCTACTTTCTGTGATGACACAGAACTAATAACAAAAGGAAACTAACCTTTGTCTTGGCCAAGAGACTAAGTCCTTAACTAGCATTACTTTTTGAGCAGATGCTCAATTGTAAAACAAACTTGTAAAATGACAGAAAATACTCAGCAGTAATACAATATCCATCAGTATGTTACTTGTGACAACCCCACCCCCCATCCCCCCCCCCCCCCCAAAAAAAAAAAGGGAAAAAACCCCAAAACATTTCACAGGAGGAGTAGAACAATTTCTAAGCAAAGAAAACTATCTCTAAAACAGTGTCCAATCAAATATTTAAACACTATGGAGATGGAGAAATGAGCCACTTCAGTGGCATACTTTTAATTCTATACCAAAAGAGAATTGCAATTCAGAAAAGGAAACAGGAGTTCTTCCTCTGGTTTTGAATTGCTATTTACAGAAACATCCAAACGTGGCCTTTTTGGGGGCCTTAAATTAACATTTTGTCCCTTCTCAAATCTCATAATTCCTAATCTCTTCCACTACTGAGTCACTAGTTAGCACCAGCTGCATAACGAAAGGAAAAAAGGCCCTCCACGTCATTCAGCTAACCAGCTGTGAACTTTTTCAGACAGACAAGGACATGCTGAAACTATATGGCAGCCTTCAGCTGGGGAGCTGAAAGTACCCTGGTTCTGCTGAACAGTTGACAGCTTCTATTTGCACGTGAACTAAAGCATCTCAGTCTTAAAATAGCCTTGGTACACGAGAAACCATCTAAGATTTCAGACAACAACGACAGAGAAGTCAGTATGCTGCCAGGTCATAAACATTAACAGAAACCCAAAAATCCCATTTATTCTTCCTAATAGCAATCCTATGGACAAGGACAAAAGGTAGAGTGCGTGTTGGGGAGGAGGGGTGAAGAAGAAGTCAGAAAAAAAAAATAGCATTCTAAATACAGTTAAATCATTTGAGTTCTTCACCAGTTACAGGGCTCACAATTGCAGACCACCAAAAACATGTGGTATTTCTATTTTGCAGATAGGAGAAAACACTTGACTCTTACTTCAACACTTCCCCATGTAACAATCAGCTAGGATAACCTAAAAGTAGCACTGCTATCATAATTAGATGATCAGGAAGAGTAATTTCTACAACCCTTTCACTTCACAGTATCTTTATTTCACTAACAAGAATACCAAGCATTTAGCACATCTACAGATTGGACCAGATTTATCAGAAGTTAAGCACCTGAACACTATTTTTGACACTTCTAAACCTACTCTCATTACATTTCCCTCCTCCCCTCCCCGGTCAGACATTTTACAAGACTGAAGGGCATGTTCTAACATCTACATTACAAGTACATTTAACAAACCCTCAAAGAAGCAGCAGCCTCCTGATACTCAATTGGTATTCCAGCCTACACAACAAAAAAAAATTATTTTCAAACAGTGTGTGTTGAATTAGTACAACCAGTTTCTTCCATTCAGCAAAAACACACAGACATGCTTTAATCTCAAAAAAACATCTTAACGTAATTGAAACAAAAGCTTTTGTATAACATGACAGTTCAATTATGTAGAAATCAAAGGTTTGCTAATAATCTTTTAAATACTAACCTGCTAAAACAAAGTTCCCTAACACATTAAAATTCAGCTTTACTTGGTCAAAAAACAGCATGTCTCACGTTACTGCTAAAACTGGGAGTGTCTAACCTTTAATAAGGGAACAGTGAAGAGTTGGATGTATTGAGGATAGTAATAAAATAAGAAAGAGAAAGCTACCTAGTTTTTTCTGTTACTTGCTTATAAAAGTATGGCACAATTCTCTTGTGTACACATTTGCACATATTCAATATATTAACACTATTAAGTCAGAAATGTAGCAAGCTGAACACACTCAGTACAGTATCAAAGAAACCAGTAACAATGCCAGAAAGGAGGAAGAAAGAAACGGAGACTTAATTTGCCTGCCTTTTATAGGAGGGGAAAAAAGCCACAAGACCAATGAGTTGTACCAATGAGCAGAAACAGATATCCAAATACTCCAGCTTCCCTTGAAAACCTTATGCCAGGTAAGGAACTAAGGAAAGGGTGGCTCAAACAAGGAAACACAATACCTCAGATATACAGAGAAATTGCCAAAGCTAGGCCCAAAGGAAAGAGCGAGACTATAGAAAAGCAGAAGTTTTTATGCTTAGGTGAAGTATTTGCTAGTAAGACCAGTCCACATGCTTTTATCAACCACAGCAGCCACAGTTAAAATCCTCTTGATCGTAGGTCAGCCTAGTCTACTCCTGAAGCATGGGTACACTTCCTAACTCCTGTTCTGTTCTATTAGCCAGTCAGAAAAGAGTTAGCATTCCACCAGCACAGAAAGGCTGGTTTGCTCCAGTTTGTATAAAGCCATTTCTAGAAGACAAAAACTAACTTGACCACCCACACAATGAAGTCACCCAAAAAACAGAGAATTTAGGTAAAACACCAGCTCTGTGGATTTAAGGTATTCACAGCATACCTTCTTGACCTGAGCTACTTAGCTTTAAAGGCTTTTTCTGGATAGGAAACCAAACCCCAGTTCTGCTCATTATCAGGATTTAGAAATCTGAGTAACTAAACATTACCTCAGTGGAAGAGAAAAAATTCCCAACAAACATCAAATCCATCAAAAGCTCCAAGAGTATCAGATTTTTCTGGTAAATATATACACACACTTACAGCAACCTTCAGGATAGGAAAGGGAGACGCAGGTGGTGTAGAAGAAAAGTGGACGGAATTGCTGAAACCAACTCTTCCTCCACAATGAATTCTTGGGATGGAACAAAAATTCTCTAAATCTTTATCTTCCCAAGACAAAGAGGCCTTCAACCCCAGCAAAAATAGTCCTCCCTGAGCTGGTATTTAAAGTGCCAACACCTGACTGGAGTCAACAGGTGTTAGCAGTTATGGAAATGGTGCTGTTGATTGCTACTCTCTGTTTTCCTCGCACTGCCTGTTGTAAGACCAATATTTTTGGTTGCCTGTAACAATGCTAAATTTTAACTGGGATGGCAGCATTTTCTGTGTGGAAGCATCATTCTAGGAAAAAAGTAACCCTTTGATAAGCCTGCAAGCTATTAAAATAAGAGAAAGATTATTTTCTTTTTTTTCCTTAAAAATTTAGATGTTAAAAAAAAGTCTCCTTTTCAGCAAAGTGTGGCATATGGGACAGGGTACAGTTCTGCATTAGAGTGAGTTTTCTGTATCACTAGGAAAATGCATAAGGCTGAATTCTAATCCTTGTATAAATTGTATGTAAACATTTCCAGAATGAAAACCTGGAGTAAATGTGCAAAGCCAAAATCTGGAAAGCTGATTTAGGGGAGAGAGACCAGAGAAACAAGGAAGTGGGTCCTCTGGCAGAGTGATAGAATGGGAAGATCACAATCAACTCTGTAGTTCATCCTTCCAAGGACGGAAAAAGCACCCTTCAGGAACGCCTCAGTGATGTGAAGACGCCTTCCTTTCATGTTATCATATCACCTGCAAACACACGATTACTTATTGCTTGTACCACAGCTCAGCAGGCGTGACAAAGAGCCCAAAAGTGAAGCGTGTTGTGTTTCATTGTGCTTCAGCAGATTAGGAAAACCCACGGACAGGTTTTCTAAAGAAACAGACTGTCATTTGACACCGTCTGGGTAGCCGCAGCCTCCACTCCGTGTGAACTGACACTGACTGGCCTTTCCAGGTACAAGGCGGGGACGAAGTTTGGCAGGCATTGACGCTGCTGCCCATCATGCCCATTTCTGTGCCCATTGTGAAACTTCGGTAGTGCTTGCCCAGGCACTACAAAAATCCTTACCTGCTTGCTCACAGGAACATTTTTGCCATAGCAGCAGCTGCAACTCCTGCTTAAGTATCTGGAAATCTTTTTCTCTCACACCCCTGTCTGTGAAGTGCCAAGAAGGAGCCCAGCTGTTCAGCACTGCATTGCTGATTTCTTTGGAAAAGCTTAGAGAAGCAACAAGTTGGTTGCTTTCCTTTTCTGTGGGAGAAGAGGGCCCTTTATAACTGGAAAAGGCGGGGGGGGGGGGGGGGGGGGGGGGGGGGGGAAAGAAAATTAACTCAGGATTTTTCACTGGTCCCTTGCCCTGTGTGAACTCAAGAATCTTAAAATCTTCACGCTCACCATATTTTGAGCCTTTCTCTGCCATTTTGCAGCTCTCAGAGCTGCAGAGGGAGTGTCTCTGCCTATCACTCACAGGGCTGCATATGAGGCAAAGCCCATATTTCAGGCTTCTCATCTTTTTGCAGAGGAGTGCAGTCTGCTACTGAGCACACTCAAATGAGATCTTATCGTGCCTTTTAAAAAGATTTTTCTCCCATATCAAGCAAAAGGGGAGTGGCCAATGTCATCTATATTCTTGCCATGTTTTATAGCTCAAACATCAGATTGCTCATGCTGTAACACAGTTTATAAAGTGTGTTTGGAGGGAATGAAAACAAAGCAAAAAATTTGGTGGGTTTTTTTTTTTACTGCTTGCAGATCAAAAGGCTTACATGCCATACTTTCACCACAAAGCAAATGTTTGTGCTAAGTAAACTCCCAACAATTGAGATTATAATGAAAGCACTAACAGCAATTTTTGTTGACCTACAGCTCACTTATAATCACAGGTATATTCAGTAGCTTTTAAAATCTGAGAAGACAGAAATAACTTCCAGGCTTTTCTTATAATGCAGTGTTTTCTGAGCTTCCCTGCTTTATTTTGGGCTTCCTTTCATGGGAAGGTAATTGCCACAAAGTTTTCATGGCCCCTTGTGTTTCCAGCACTCTAAGGCAAAAAAGAAAAATCAGTTAAAGACAAATAGTCTGTGTGAAAATGTCTGGTCTCAGAAATCAGGAGGGAAAACAATGACCAAAATGCGCTATAGCTACTCAGTAGCAGGCAGAGGCAGATAAATCAGCTACAGAAAGATCTCCTTCAGTCTCCAACAGTCTGCCAAATTTAAAAGGTCTCTTTATTTTCTCCCTAATATTTACATGGAGAATATGTTCTTTTAAATAGTATGATGCTAAACAGAGAAAGGCAGCACGACTCTCATCCCCAGAAATCCTGCCCAGGATGCTAAAAGCTTGCAAATTAAGACTGATAGAGAGCAGACAGGGGAAAGGGAGATAAGCAGGTGTGTAAAGAGTTCAGTCATGAGATCAATGGCTGTAGATACCACAAGCAACTCCACAAACATGTGTTCCATGAGGGTTCATGGAGCATCCCCAGTCAGAGTCAAAGGTGAAGGGATGACCCAGCTGAATGCAGAACTGGTTTATGTGGCATGATCACCTCAGGAGATTCTATCAACACCACCCACCAGTGAAAGCAGCTGGGAAGAAGATTGCCTCTCACTGCACCAAGCTGCCTCTGTGTTCAGCAGGGTGGTACAACCCTGGCAGAACCAGAAGACGTACTGCTCTACTGGTAAGCAAGATTCCTGAAAGCAGAGAAAAGTAGGAAAGCCAGCAAGCTTTCCTCTTCTGCTTTCTTGCCTGCTGGAGTGATTTGAATACATTCATTCCCAAAATCAAAATTTTCCCAAAATCCAAATTAATACCAAGAACATTTTCCCTTTCCTTGTCAAATTTGACCTCAAAGTCAGTGTTTCTTCTACCTGAGGAATACTAAGATACTCCTACAGTGTACCTATAACTTATCTCTTAACTTAGGTGTTGGACTTTGTGGGGTTTTTTTAACCTGATAATACTTCCACTCTATTCTTTATTTTACTATACCCACATTCTGCTTCCAAACACTTTTCAGGAAGCTGTGCAAACATGCCTAAAAATATGGCTTTTCATGATTGCCACAATGTCATCAAGAGCCTTTTTACCTAACCTGCCACATCAAGCTAACCATAAATTTGAATTACAGATCACATCATAAATTCCATCAGAACAAATATTTTTCTGAAAGCATTCAACAACTTCTCTATGGAGGCGGGCAGAATAGCTCCATATAAAATTAGGAAAAGGGAAAATAAAAATAAAATAGGGAAGCAGCCCTCAGCTGGTGAGGAAAATTTAGCACTACGTCTCCAAGTGAAATACTTTTTAAATACAGTGTCTAATATGGAGCCAGCACTTGGACACAGTGTATTACAGTGAGTAAGAGAGCTTGGCCACACTCCCAGACAGAGAAGGACCGACCTACCGGGTGCTGCCACCTTTGCCCTTCCTCAAGCAATTTTCCCAAATGCCACTTAATACTTTAACCTTCCTAAAGCATGGAGAGTTTCCAAAGGCTGGGGCACAGCCTGACCAGCCATCCTGACCACCCAGCAGCCAGCCTGGGTTGGTGGGGGTGCTGCTGCTGAGGGGCTGGCACGGGGGCAGCAAGTCCTGCCCGGCGGGTCAGGGAGCCTCCCCTCGCAGTGACAGGGCTTCCCAGGCTGTCCCAATCAAACAGCTGGCCTTCTGTCCAGCTCTGCTTCCCTTGCTTCCAGCCTGCTCCTCCGGCACTGTCTTGACTCTGGCCACATCCGATCACCTCACGCCATAGAGGAAGGCAGTGACAGGCGTCCCTTCCAACACAAGAGCAAGGTCTCCCTATGCTGGGAGGGATTTTGCCTTCCTTCTCCTCACCCCACTGCCAGCAGGGCTGGGGTTTGTGATGCCCTGCACTCCTGGGTGGGTTTGTACATGTGCCAGCCGTGGGTGAGGAGGCGCGGCGGTGGCCGCAGTGAGGCCGCCGTGCAGCGGCCCCTCAGGCAGCCATGAGCCGCCCAGGGCCTGCCACAGCCAGCCCCAGCCGCCTCCAAAGGCCAGGGAGAGCAACACTCCTGCCACCTACCAAAACCTGGCTGTACATCCCAAAAACTCATACCAGAACTTCAGAGCACACACAACACCCCTTCCCAAACATTCTTACCAAAAAACCCAGTCAGCCAGGACAGAAGATGCACTCCGCGGCCTTCCATGGTGAGGGCGGCAATTGCGGTGAGGGACTGAGGGTGTGGGGGCCCGCAGCAGGGCAGGGACAGCCCGGAGAAGGCAGAAAGGAGACAGAAAGGTTTGCTGTGAGGAATGATGTGAGATCAGACACAGCACTTTCAGTGTGCATCTACCTTTTCAGCCACATGTAGCTCAGCAAAGATAGCAAGACCCAGGAATGGATCGATTGCACATCATCACACTGAATGATCATGAAATAATGTGTGAGAGGAGAGCAAAGTCCAAGTAATGCACATTTACTTCATCTGCTTCAATAAGCTTATTCACAACTGTGTTGTGCCCGAAGGTGGAAAAAGTATTGTTTAGTAACAAAACCACAATATAAAGATAATTTAGGATCATTCTGGCATCATTTCTCCCCCTTCTCCTTCAGAAACACACAAAGGCCACAGCCAGAGATCACAGTTTTAAGTGGAGCATTTTGCAGCTTGAGACATGGACTGGCAGCAACAAAGGCAAGTGAGACACAGGAGAAGCAGTCACTTGATGAACGTGACAGAGGCTCCCTGAAGAGGGTGAGCACAAACACTGCCAGCATTCGTGGCATGAGGGATGGGTCCCTCCGTGCTGTGACAGACAGAAGGTGTGACACCTTGCCTGCTTTCCAGATGAAAGTGGCAGGGAGACCGTGACACTCCAACACTGGCAGCACTGTTGTAGTGTAGTACCTGTTTTTTGAAAAATGTGACATCCTCTTCAGCCTACACCTGCAGCACTTACCAGAAGGTCTAATTTTACCAAGTATGGATGAAAATAAATTAAGCAACTACACAGAGATCCTGGGTTTCCATAAGTTTGGAAAAGATTTTCAAAGCAACATAGAGAGTTGTGTCAAAAAAATATCCAAGTGGCACCTCTTCTAGGGTTTGTCTACTAATCTCCCAAATTTTTCAACTTTGAATCCATCTCCTGTAAAATAACAAGGAGTGGTTTCATTCATTCCCTTTGCTACAACATGACGCTGCTGAGAAGTTCAATGGCAGCATTGCAAAGTGTCAGGCATGCAGGGAGAAGACAGATGTGTTAAGCACACTGTACTGGATGCAGGATGTGAGCAAGCTATGGGCTGAAAATTTCTGTCACAAATGACTGAAGCCATAGAATGAGGCTTGAAAATGAATGCTAGACTGTGTAATTTCTACTGATGGATGGTGCCATCCTATGAACCGAAATTCTGAGGAGGTGAGGCTCAACAGAGAGTATAAGCCTCAGGAATTATTATACAGTCCTGGTCGCCATGCCCAAGCAGGTGACCCACTGGAAACGGGAAAGGGGGGCAGACACAGAAAACAGGGACATCATCAGCCTTACTTGATGGGCAGATGTGATCTGGTGGGACTGGCATTTGCTTGGAAAGGACAATGCCCCTTCAAAGCTAACAAGGGTACAAAATGCTAAGCAACAGCCCGCTGAGCTTTCACAGCCTGGGTCGGGCCACTGCTGTGAGGTGGACGGAATCAGATGCCAAAATAGCTGCTAATCCCAGCCCTCAGCTTTCTGATACTAAAATAAAGAACAACCACATATGGGAGGGGTGGTGGGGGGAAATAGAACGAGAAAAGGGGGTGGGGGAAAATTATGCATATCAAGGATGGGTTTTGCCTTGTCCTGCAGAAACAGCAGCCAGATTAGGAAGAAGGAATGTGCATGTGTGTGTACACATGTGGGACAAAGGCAGTGTATTTCTCTTCAGCCAAAAGCATGCTGTCATCTGTCAGCATTGTACGCCTGTGTACAAGCAACACCAAACACTATTTGCCTTGCAGTGCCTTTGACAATATGTTTTTCATGTTGATTTCCTCATCTGAATTTTCCTTTTTGCTCCCCTGCTCAGAGTGTATACATCTAGCTTTGATGACACTTTTAACAGCTGGTTGCAGACAAGTCGCAGGCTTGCATGTCTGGCCGAGTGTAACACACGCATATGCACACACACACACGCACACACACACACACACACACACGCACACAGCCGGTGTCTTGACCTCTCTCCCCATCTCCTCTGAGATCTGCTGCATTTGAAGTGTTTTCTTTAGCAACTCCCTTCCCAAGCTCGCCCCCCTGGCCCACGGAGGGCTGCTCCCCAGACCTGCTTTAGGTCTGGGCGAAAGAAAGGGGGCTTCGGGGGGTGCGCGCGTTGGCAGCCGGGAGGAAGAGCGGTTTCACTGCGCTGGCCCCTCCGCAGCGCCCCGCGGCTGCTCCGCGCCCGCGGGCTCGCTGGATCGCTGCGCCGGTGCACCGAGAGCTCGGGCCTGCGGGGAGCGGAGGCTGGGGCGGGAGGGGACGGGGTCATCTGGGTGTAGGACTGCGGCTACAGCGGTGGGAGCAGGAGACGCGGAGAGTTTCTAAGTGGTTAAAAAAGTTCGGATAAGCAAACTCCGGCGCTAATACCCCCCCTCCGCTCTTCTCCCCCTCCCCCCCTTTCCCCCCCTTTTTTTTTTCTTCTTCTTCTTTTTTTTTAATATATTTTTAAGGCAGTTGATGTGGTAATTAAGAATTTGGTGAGAGCCTGGTCAGGTCACCTCGTTTCTCAGATCAGAGCCCCATCAGAAATTCTTTCAAGTGTCCTTCTGCGTCGCCAAAGATGACAACAGCAAATCAATAAGTGCTTGAAATGAAAGGGGTTGCTGGCTAGCCCCCGAGGCTACAGATTTTCGCACCGCCGGTCTTTTTTTTTTTCTTCTTCTTCTTTTCTTTTTTTCCTTTTTTTTTCCCCTGAACTTCTAGCATTCCTTTGCGCTGCCTCTCCTAGGTAGAGCTACCCTTTTATCCCTAGTTTCATGACGAAGGTAAGTGCCGTGTTAGCATCTCTTTGGCGGGACGGGCCTCGCCAGCTGTGATTGCTCTTCCCTGCTTCCAGCACACGGTCGCTGCCGGCAAGATGCGAGCCGAGAGCGGCTCTGGCCGAGGGCATCCACGCCCGCCCGGGAAGCGGCGACCGCAGGCTCGGAGCACAGAGGCAGATATTTGCACTTCTTCTTCTTTTTACTTCATTATTTAAAAGAATAAAATAAAATAAAAAAGAGAAGGAGAGAAAGGGAGAAAACGTAAATAAATTATTTTTTTTAAAGAAACAATAGAAGGGGTAAGGGATCAAAGCAAAGGAAAATAAATATGAGAATCACTGCTTATATCACTCTGTGTTAACAGAGGTTGCTTCGCTTCGGTTCGCACCGTCATCCCTACCTCTAATGTGACCCGATTTAACAATCTTCCTAACGAACGACGTCCTCCGGACGTTTTAATTAGGCAATTCATTAGTAAGTCAATACAGACATTTATATTTTCTTTCAGATCAAGTGGTTAAGCGCTAATTTCGAAATGATTATAAAACACTAGAATTCGCGAGGCGTAATAACTTTAATTTATATGCAAATCAATGGGTCCATTTAAAATGCTTAATTTTTTAACAATTACTGTATTGTAGCATCGGAACGAACAGCCTGAATGAGCAATTTGAAACCAGATCTGAACAGGAAGAAAATATTCGAGCAGCCCAACAAATCAATAATGTTTGAGTGTGTTAAACATAGCCAGCTATAGGTATTTACATACTCGTTTGCTGACAGATAAGGAGCTCAGAGAGGTGGGAGGAGAGGCTGGGGGAGACGGGAGGGTTTGCTTGCGAGGGCTGAGATCATAATCCGGGAATGAAGAAAGTAAATTCTCGCGAATTGCCCCATCGCGCACTTCGGAGGATAACTCCCTTTTCCGCCGGTTCCCCAGCGCTGACGGCCTGCGCCAGACGCTGAGGGCTGCCCGAAACACGGCTGGGCTCTGCGCTCAGTCACCGCTACATACGCTTTGAGGTTTTTTATGTTGGTTAGTTAGTTTGGGGTTTTGGGTGTGTGGTTTTGGTTTTTGGTTTTTTGTTTTTTGGGGTTTTTTTGTTTGGGGGAGGCTTTTTTGGCTTTTTTTTTTTTTTTTTTTTTGCTTTTTTTTGTTGTTGTTGTTTTGTTTTGTTTTTTGGGTTTTTGTCTCTTCCTTTCCTCCCTCGTCCCTGGGCAGCGGAGAAGCTGATCGGACTCTCCTTTGCCTCACCCACTCTGTGACCCGGGATCACCCAGGGAAAAGCCTCACGGCACTCGCCGCAGTCGGGAGCACGGCTGGTGCGCCAGGTGCCTTCAAACGGATAGTGGCGATAGATTTTAAGAAAACAGCTTTTCCGTCTGGTGGGGCGATAACTCCGACCCCAAGCGGTTCGGAAAGCCGGCTTGCCTGCCGGAGGCCGGCACGGAGGGCTCTCTGCGCTGCTCTTCGCGTCCCAGCCGGGCCGGGGCAGCTGCAAGACCCCCGCCACTGCCGCCTCACCCGCCGAGGAATGGCTCCGGAGCCTCCTCGGGGGTTTTAAAGCCGTTGTCAGTGCGCTGGCGAAAGGGAGGAGATAGACTATAAATACAGCCGTCGCGCCCTTTGCTCGCCCTGAAATCTATTATTACATTTATTGCTTTGACAGAAGGGGGAAAAAAATTTGAAATCCTCGTATTAAGTCGGCTCCATAGTTTCCAGACACCCTGGAACCCCTCTTCCACGGCAGCATGTCTAATGTATTCCCTGGTGATTCTAGGCATTAATTAGTTGTTTAATAGGAGTATGACTAAAAATGTAAAAGAAGGATTAGGAGCGTGAAACGTATGTCCAGCTCCTTCCACACACTCGAGGAGGGAATGAAAATCATCCAGTATCTTATGTTTCTCCAGGAGCCATTTGCATTTCCCACCAGCTGCTCACTTTAGCCTCTCCGGGGCGGACGGAGACTGCTGCTGCCCGGTGCGGAGGCGGTCGATGAACGACGGGCGGTCCCGCTCCGCGGCCGCGCTGCCAAGGGGGGTGTCCCAGCCTTCCCTGCCCAACACACAACGGGGCTGGGGGTGTGGGGAAGATGCACACCGGCGCAAGCAGTTTGCTTCTCCCGGGTAAACAAAAGTGAGAGGTGGGAGCTGGAAGTCCCTCTCACTCTCGCTCTTTATTCGGATGCGCGGAGAAACTGGATTTCACCTGGCAGAGCGCTCCCAGGGATAGAAACGCAGGTAGCCAAGGACGCAGTAAACTAATTTATTTCTCCCTAGATTTTTCCACGCGATTTCTTTTCTTGCGAGAGAAAGTCACCCCCTCCGCTTGGCGCGGCCACCGCTGAGGCGTCGCAATCAAAGGGCTTTTCTGAGCACACCGTGGAGCGGTGGTGCTGCCGGCTGCGGCTGGGCTGACTTAACGACCCGCGGAAAACTTCGCCTCTTCCAAGGATTCGCTTTCCCTTCCAGCAATAACTGCCTAGCCCCCTGCCCACGGCTATAAATAACTAAAATTCACTCCAGGCTGAAATAATTTTAAAATAGCCACAAAGAGATCAGGTGTAGCCTCCGAGTTAGTAAAGCGCCTATTTTATTTTCTTGTGGTTCCTCTATAAACAAAGCCGCGGAAATGCTGTGAGAAAAAGCGATCACTTTAGTTTGATCTGAATAGAGAAATCCAGCTTCGATATTTTCTTAAACACGTAAAACGCCGCAAAATCGAAAATAAATTTCCCCCTGCAGGCAGCTCGGTGTCCTTTGGGGAAAAGGGAGAGAAAGTAGCGTTTTCTCGCTATAGCGCATAAATGATGCAGGGCGAGTAACAGAGAAGAGTGGCAGGATTTCGGCTATCCCGGCACCGCGCTACCGATACAGACACGAACAAGAACACCCCGCATTAAAAAAAAAATAAAAAATACAAATATATGTATACGTAAGAAGTAAGAAAAAATTGGGGAAAATTGAAAAAAGTGAGTTAAAACAGGAAACCGAGACCTCTCCCAATAGGTTGCCGATCCCTCTTCACACCTGGTGCAAGGACAGCCACCGGCCCGGCCCGGGAAACTTCGGCCACAGTTACTTGTGCCCCCCTCCCCAGCCGGGCGGAGCAGGGCGCGCCCTGCGCGGGCGCGGAGAGGCCACGGCCGTCCTCGCTCACCTCGGTTTTCCTCTGGCTACCTAGCCCGCCGCCGCGCCGCCTCCGCCGACTTTTGTCCTTCCTCCTGCCCCCTGCCCCCTCCGCAGACGGGGGCTGCCACCGCCGCCGCGGAGCCCGTGCCCGCGGAGAGCCGCGGAGCCGCCCGCCCCGGCCCGGCCCGGCCCCGCGGCGGCGGGGAGCGCTCGGCGGAGCCTGTGTGACGTCAGGGCCCGGGGAGGCGGGCGGGGCGGGGCGGGGGCGCGGGAGGGCCGGGGAAGGAGGGAGCCAGCGGCGGCTCCGCGGCCCCGCAGCCAGCGCAGGAGCCCGGCGCGGCCCCGCCGCCCCCGCCAGCCACAGGCACCAGCAGCGACAGAGCGGGGCGGGCAGCGCAACCGGCCCCGGTGAGTGCGGGGGGCTCGGGGGGTATCGGCGGGACGGGCGCGGGGCCACGAACCCGGCAGGTCCAGGCTCTGCGCAGCCCGGGACGAGCAGCGGGACCGCGGGCCGGCTGGGCAGGGTCCTGAGGGCTCGGGTTGCTGATGTCCTCCCGGGCGGCTGCGGCCCGTCCCGCAGCGCTGTCGGCGGGGGAAGCAGCGCTGCCCCCGGCGCCGTTTGCCCGCCGTGCTGGTCCCACTTCCCCGGCGGGGCGGGCGCCGAGGAACCGGCCGCGCAGGGAGCTCCTTCCTGCCGCGGAGACGCGGACCCGGGCGGGGGGCGGCAGCGGCGGCGGCAAGCGCTCGGGCTGCCCGAAAGAGATGCGGGCGGGTCTGCCGAGCCGGCTGCGGGGTCTCCCACCGGCACCGCCAGCGAGAGAACGGAGGGGCACGGCTGCCCCGCGGGCACCGCGGAGGGGTAGGCCCCGCACGGAACCCCCCTTTCGTTTGAGAGCCAGCGGCCGCGGGCCTCTGGCGGAAAGCCTCCCGCCAAAATCAGGGACCACAGCATTTCGGGCGGTGAGATCCTTGCCAGGCGACTCCAGTTTTTTGGGGATTGTGGATTTTTATTTTTTTTCCCGAAAGAACAGTGATAGATACCTATAAAGAAAAAAAAATAATCCCGCTTTCCTGTCCGCGCCCTGCAGTTGCTCCGAGCAGGTTGCTGCTGAGAGGGCCCGGCCGTGGAGAACGCCAAGGTCGCACGGCTGGTGCGTTTGCTAAGGCTGTGGGCGCACAGAGGTGCGGAGGTATTTAAATCTGAGTACTCGGAGAAAGGGAAGTGGAAAAACAAGTGGAGTTGCTTTCGTTTGTGTCGCCGGGCTGGAGACAATAGGAAAACGCTCCACTTGGCCCCGTGCTGCGATGTGCCTTGCAACGAAAATTAAGAGGATAAGGAGAGGAGAAAGGGAAGGAGCTATACGGGCGAGGAAGGAATAATAATAATCCGTTCGAGAAAGGCGCTTTTCTTTGAGGAGACTGGATTTCAGTAGAGAGAAAAAACTTCCCCTCGGTGTCGGGGCGTGTGCGTGGGGGGAGCAGTGTGTCTCCACTCGTGAGATAAACCAGCCATAGAGGCAAGCCGCGGGGGAGGGCATTTGTCACGCAGGACTAATCTTGACGGAGACCGATCCCGAAATAAGGACCATCGGCGAAGAATTAAGGTTCTCTTAATCGCCTTCCCGATTAATTTAGGCACTGCTTGTGTGCTAGGCCCGGCTGCTGGAGGGAGCGAAGTTCCTTCCTGGCGTCGTTCATCTGGGAATATAAATCGCCATGTCACGACACGACCACGAGGAATCCCGATAACCGCACCTACCCGTTTCCTTTTCCCCTTTTTCCTTTTTTTCTGAGATTTTTTTATTATTATTATTATTCCCCTTTCCTCCCCTTTTTCCACGGCCTTATCCTGCTTGCCCGGCGGAGGGTGGAAAGGCCGGGGCCTCGGGGCCCTTCTCGGTGAGCGCTGCTCATCCCAAACATGCCTCGGCTCCAGGCTGCCGGATTTCTAAGCACCAGCTAATAATGCTCCCGGTCCAGACATTAAAAAAGAAGCGAAGAAGAAGAAGAAAGATTACCGAAATGATGGTGACATGCAAATTTCCCTCGAAATTATCATAAGTAAACATTTGAAGCCTGGACTAATAAAATCCCATCTGTGTTACTTCATATCGAGTTAGTAGAGAGCTGTGATAATGAATTTTGTAATATCTCACGAACAGACATCTCAATCAGGCACTAATCCTGTGATTTTACTGCCCGACCTCTCAGATAGAGGGAGGCGGCGGTGGCAGCCGGGGAGTACGGAGGCGCAGCCGCTGCCGCGCAACTTCCGCCGCGGTGGGAGAACGGCTGCTGGTACCTACGGTCCTACGGCACCCCTGCCACCGGGTTCGGCCTGTCCCGCGGCTGAGCACGGCGACGAGGTTAGGGGACTCTCCGACGCGTGCCCATATAACTAGAAGTACAGGGAGGCCGGAGGGTTCGACGGGCTGGGAAACAGCCACGGGTGTTAGCGCCTGTCCTGTGGTGTGATTTTAGTGGGACCTGAGGCTGAGGCAAGGAGAGGGGACTCTGCGCGTATCACTGGAGAAATGTGCGCGATCCAGCCCGCGTCGTTGCGACGTAGCTCCCGGGGCGACTGTGTTTCTGGTTTTTGCATGTATCTTTCAATCCCATAGTAATTGTTTTAAAACTATTCATCTTTTGCAGATAACGGGTAATGGAGTCCAACTGCCGCAAACTTGTCTCCGCCTGTGTTCAGCTAGGTAAGAGACACCACGGCCCGCCGGGCCGGAGGCACAGCGACCCCGCTGCCGTGCGGAGCGCTGTGCGGGTGTGCGGCCAGGCGGGCCGGCCCCGGGGAAGCGGCGCCGCCTCCGCGAAGGGCTCCGCAGTGTCGGGCGCTGACCACCCAGTTACCTCTCCCCTGCGCCCCCGCGCCGTGTCCCCGTCCCCAGGCGTGCAGCTCGCCGCCGTCGAGTGTCTCCTTTATGAAGGCGGACATCTAAAGGGGGAGATGAGCTGGAGGGCCGCACGGAGCCGGCCGATGTTCCGGGCCAGCACGGTGTCCGGGCGGCCCCCCCAGCCCCAATGACACGCGGCGGCCCCTCCGCGCCGCTCCGCGGGCGCGCTGCGGGCGGCGGCAGCTCCGGGTCGGGCCCGCCTGCGCGGCGCCAGGGCGCCCTCTGCTGTCCTCCCGCGGCGCGTTAGGCACCGCTTGCGCCCGGAGGTGCGCGGCCGCGGGAGAGGGAAGCGAAAGGGGAAAGGGGGTGCGCGCACCCCTGCGGCTGCGGCCGCGCAGCGGCTCCCGCCGCTAGCGCGTGTCCCCCAAAAAGGCATCGCTGTCAGCGCGCCGTTTAGACACCCGCAGCGTCGCTCTCGTATTTATTTTTATTTTCTATTTTTTGACACCACCCCCTCGCCCGTAAACAAGACGCCAGCCCTCTCCTGCCCCCAGAGGTAGGCACCCCCACAGCGCTCCGTCTGCAGCAGAGCGAGCTCCTGTCTCTCTTCCCCTGCCCTTTTCAGGGGGTCTGACAGGCGAGTCCTGTGGTAAAGAAAAACAGCAATGCAAACATATTACAAAGAAGAAAACAAGCGCTCTGTATTTCGAGAGACTGTTTAATCCAAGATAAACGTAATTTTGTTTAAATAAAATACATTAACCTGAATTAATAATACAGGAAACTAGAGTGAATTAATAATGCACGTATTCCTGGTCTCGTGGTTAAACACTTCCTTGTAAGAATTCTGTATTAACCCTGTTTGGCCAAACAGCTCGCTATTTCTCAAATAACATCCAATGATTTCAGGAGAGGCCACGTCCCCTTCACGAGTCCACCCACCTCCGGGGACTTTAGGCAGGATTTGTTAGCTGGACATCAAAACTCCTAGAAGAAGAAACGCTTAAGCTAAAGGAAGGTTAGCGAGCAAAATCCGGGGTAATTCCAAACGCCAAAGAATTACGAACCGATAATTTTTAATCCCGGAAACATACACGATATTAAATTGTGCACAAATAGGCTTTACCAGAGTCTGGCACTTTTTCCCTCGGCCAGTAATAAGTGTTAAATAATGTGGAAAGCAAGGGTGACATTGCTTTATATATGGTTTGCCAATAAGAAAGGCCTTTATACCCTCCCCTGCCTTTTCTTCCCGATGAACAGGTGGTCTTAATCAAAGCCCTTAGCACAATCTAATGGGAAAGTGGGGACCTTTCTGATATAATAAATTTATGAGCCCTTCCAAGTCAGATTTATTCGACTAAGTATTTATAAAAGTAATATCCACATATGCTCCCTGACACGGTAACTTTAACTTCCTCTGCCGAGAAACAAATGGTTATTTTCTTAAACATCAATTATGAACCTGGATTATTGTAGTACACGCAAAATTTCCTGCCTTGTTACCGTACCAGCCGGTCTGTTTTTTACTCGCCGGGCTGCAGGGGAAATTGCTATCTAAACACCTTTAATGCCATTAATTAAAACATACGTCCGAGTCCAAGAAGCAACGGCGGTGTTGCCTGACCATTAAAACGCTCCCATTTACGGGGAAGGCAGGCGCGACGACCTCGGATACGGACATATCTCTGCCGATACGGGAATATATTCCTGCAGATATGGGTATGAACCCTGTGTGCTGCCTCAGTCCCTGTCTCTGTGCGACAGATAATGGCAAGTCCCGAGACGCCCTGAGCTGCTCGGATGACTTGCTGTAAATCGTAGAAACCACGGGTGTTTTCTCGTGATACCGGAGGGATTTGTTGGGTCTTGGCTTTGATTTGGTTAAACCTGCGTGGTACTCGTTCATTTTTGTCTTACCTGACCGTAACGACGTCATGCTTTTGGGATTTAGTTTGCAAAAAGTCTGATCCTTGGGGCTGGCTGGGGAGAGGCGTGGAAGGAAGCAGGGGTGATTGGGGACCCCTCTCTGTCACATTTTAGCTTGGGAAATTACGAGGGCGGTGAGGTAATTTCGCCAGATAGGCACCGTCGGTGGCCACGAGGAGAATGATGGCTAACTAGAACCACTGGCGTGAATAGCAAAACATGCGACTGTTTTGTCAAATCGATGGTTCTACGAAAGGAGGAAACGAAATTCAGTAGGAGACCCTCCAAAACTACACGGCATGCCGGCTTCCCGCGGGGAATGGGGCGCAGAGGGGGAGGGCTGTTCCAGAAGAAACGAGTCCGTGGCAATGCCGAGGAAAGGAAAATAGGAAAGTATGAAAATATTATTGCAGCCTAGAGTGTCAAACGCAGCCCGGCGGGTGTCAGATTTCTTCAGAGAGACAGGAAAATTGCTGCCGGGTGACCAGTCCCACAAAATTAGGAAAACTTCAGCACATGCTTCGGCAGACCCACGGCACTTGTAAACGGTTGTCGGTGGTGGATTTGTTTGAGTAATTTTTATGCAGGGGGAAAGAATGCTTAAGGTATTTGTGCGTACGTGTATATATATATAATCTATACGATTTGTTAGGTCTGTGAATTCTACTTAAGGAATCCTTCCCTGTAATCGATAATCTGGGTATTGCTGAAACAGCAGCTTCCAGCATAAAGCGTTGAAATTACATTCCGTCTTGTCTCACCATTCAGCATTCCAAATTGATTGTTTCAACACTATCGCCAAAAAAAAAAAAAAAAAAAAGGAAAAAAGAAGAAAAAAGATTGGTCTGACTATTCCGTAACTGAACATTCTTTTCAAAAACAAAAACTTAAAAACCTAACGCTGATTCAGCTTTCCATTCAGACCGGCTGAAGACACTGCAGCGTGCAAAGCAAAAGTCCCCGGTGCCTCTTTTGAGCCCCGGACCGAGGTGGGCGCGCAGGCTCTGCCCCCGCGGGAGGCAGCGAGGGCGGGGGGGCTGAGGCGGAGCCGGAGCATCGCTACCGCCGCTGGGCCGCCAGGAAGAGCCGAGCGGCACCCTCCCCTCCGCATAGCGTGGCCAAATTTGTCCCCGGAATTGTGACCCGAGCCGTGGAGCCGGGATGTTCCCTGTCCAGGGCGCGAGCACTTCGCTGATGCGCTGCCCCTGCGCGGCGCCTCGGAAGGTGCGCGCCCCGTCCCGCACCCCCCGCCAAGCGCAAATTAGAAGTTATTTATTGCGCTTCGCTTATAGAATTTTCCCCGTCCGCGGTTGGCGTCTGAGAATAATATATGCAGCGGTTGTTAGCCTCACTCCAGGGAAAACTAAATGTATAACGAAAGCTTTTTCGTGAGTAGGAATATACTAACGGAACAATCTGATGTCTTCTTAATCCTATGTAAAAAGCTCTGTAGTCTTCCTAATATTGACTGAATGGGTAATTAATGGCTCTTCATCGAGGAGAATACCCGGTAATCCGAGATAGGCGAAAGACAACAAGCCAAAGGTAAAAGACAACAGGACTAGTTGGAGGCTCTACATAAGAACCAATTTATCCATTTAGGGGAGTATTACGCCTAGAAACAAAGATCTCGTGAGGCGATAAAGGAAAAGTGGGAAAATAAATACCCGCAGTGGGTCTGGCCACCCTTCGGCATCCCCAGCAGAGCCGCTTCGCTCCCGGCCCTGCTCCCGGCCCTCCCGCTTGCCGCACCGGGGCGGGCACCGGGCATCCCAAATAAACTCAAAAAACAGCATAGAGAAACTAAATAAAAGAGAGCGACACACAGACCAAAAGCAAAAACAAAAACAAACAAAAAAAAACCCCAAAACAACCAAAAAACCAACCAACCAACCAACCAACCAAAAAACCCAAACCCAAAAAATCAACCAACCAAACACGGAAAAAAATACACCAAAACTCCCATGAGATTAAAAAGATGATGCGGAGCGGGGAGCATCCCCGATTCCCCATTTTTCGTAGGCGGCGGACGTCCCCCAGTCCATCGGGGCGCGTCTCCGATGGGCCCTGTAGCTCAGGGCAAAAATGAAAGAGAGCGATTCCCAAAACAGTTTTGGGGTTTTCTTTGGTGATAGCAGCCATACGCAGCAGGCGAGGATAGTCGGTACGCGAGTGAGCTAGCGGGGGCGGCTTCGTAGCCAGGACCCGAACCCGACAGACGATGGGAACTTCCACCAGAAAGAAAAAAAAAAAAAAAAAAAAAAAAAAAAAAAAAAAAAAAAAAAAAAAAGGAAAAAAAATTAAAACACTTGACATTTTAATTGAAACCTTTACCGCTAATATATTACCTGGGTGACTACAATTAGGTTGTTTTTCGGTTGGCTGACAGCTTTTAAAATATTATTTCACTTGGGAAATAAAAGCTTCATCTCAGATTATAGGTGGGTATTTTTGGATTTACGTGATTTATGGTCACCATGACAACTAATGCTGTGTGGTAGCTCCCCTCCTGCTCGGGATGGGGGAGTTTTAATCAAAGGCACGTAAGGAAATGCCGACAGCCTCTCCCTCTGGGCTGCCGGGGCCCGGGCCACTGTTGTGCGCTCCTTTTCGGGGCGCGGGGACTGATGGAAGGTCTGTCACGCCTGTGGCTGTGGGACGCGGGGCTGGAGCTAGGGAAGACGCGATAGGGCGGTGCGGTGGCCGGTCCCTCCTCCTCCTCTCCCCGTTCTCGGGGACAACGCGCCGGGAGCGGCCTGCCCCGTCAAATGTCCCGAGAGAGCGAGGCTGCGGCTGCCGGACACCGGTGGGCATCGGCCCTCGCCCTGCCGGGACATGAAGCGCGTAATAAGCACTCCGCGCTCCGCATGCGGGAGGGACTTTTCGCTTCGAGTCGCGGCGGCAGAAGCCAGCATTACCCAAAAATGACTGAAAATAAATTAATGAGAAAAAAAAAAATGATGGGTGTCATCCAAGACAGGGATGCATTGATGCATTGCCCCGTCTGAAAAGAAAAAAGGGGGGGAGGAAGGAGGAAATACCTCCGTATTACTCCGTAAATACCTCTGGCTCCCCCACCCTAGGGCTTTGCACACTTGTTTTCACCCCGACGTGGGGCTGGAGAGGGGCAGCGCCCCCTCCCAAGTGCCCCTCGCTGAGAAGCCGAGGCCGCGCCCGCTTGGCCAGGGCTGGGGCAGCTCCCTGCCCGCGATTTTGGCACGGCCCCGCCATGGGGAAAGGACGGGGGTGCGGTTCTAGGTGCGGGACCACAGAGGTAGCGAGAGGTTAAGAAGAAACTGGGATATGATTGGTAAACAAATTGTGCAGAATGGAGCTGGATTCATATTGACTTAGTTATAGGTCATCTGCTGCCGGTGCAAAGGGAGGAAATATTTACTTTACACATATACTTTATGATCTTGGGGGAATTAGAGGAAATTCAATAAGAAAACGGCTAGAATCATTTTAAACCCCCTATTTAAAAGACTTAAGCAAATTAGAGTCTTATCAGATTAAAATCCACTACAAATGTAAGAGCATTGTCTCCATCGAAACGCTGTGGGGTCTGAGGAAAGAGATTCTTTGCCAAATCTCAGGGATAAAAACGCGTCATTTAAACACCAGATAATGAGCAGAATGTAAATTAATTTAACCTTCTTTACTAACAGGCTGCGAAAGTAATATGTATAATTTAGCGATAACTAAGATTGCGATGGATGATACGTACCTCGAACGAGAATCAGCGACTAAGACCCTTGAGGGAGGTGGGGGTGGGGTGTGGCGGGCGGGATGGGAATGGGACACAGAAAAGTTTGGGCGCTGGGATGTGGATGTGTAGGGCCACATCAAGGGGAAGCTTTCGGTAACTTTTCAATACCAGTGACCAGCCAGATAAATTGAAGATAGAGACGCAAACCTGCGTTTCCCGCTCCTGGGCTACTTCGGAATCCCCATGCCTAAGACGGCCTCATGTCCGCTGGGCCAGGGTGGGCTCTGTAGGCTAGGGTTAGGGGACGGATTCCTCTGCCCCAGGAGGACCTGACCAGCATGGTAGGGTAACCTGTCCCCGCCTTAGACGCGCGTGAAAAAGCCCCGCACCTCCTTCCTGTGAGACACGGGTCCACAGCAGCCTCATTCCGGCGCCATAAGCGGTCCCACGAGTGGGGATTGCGGGACAGTATAGCCTGTCCCCTCACTGCCGCTGCCCGAGCGAGGGGTCAAATCCTGTCCCCAAACCTCGGTGAGGGGTTTGAGAAGTTTGTGTGCGGGCGTCCGGTTCGCTGTTGGACTTGGCCAAATTCTGTGAACGGCTTGCGTGGGCTTGGGTTCGTGGGCTGCTCCGGGTGCCCCGGGTGGCGGAATGGTCCCTCCGGGTCCACGCCGAGAGGGAGGAATGGTCCCGCTGATTACTGTGCAAGTAAGTGGTAAAACCGGGGTGGGAAAGCCTCCTTGGGCGCTAGCTTTTGGGAACCCGGTCGCAGGGAAGGGGCAGGAATGGCGGAACCACGGAAAGGATTTTTCCCCCGTGTACCCCGCCTTTAGTGCGGGCAGAGGAAGGGCAGAAAGCTGGCGAGCACGGGGACTAGAAGAGGTCGGGGGCCTCCGAGCGCGGTGTGAAGCTTTCCGTAGCTGTGTCGCAGAGGGGAGGTTGTTGTCGTTTGTGTTTAATAGTCGCTATTACTGGCACAGGGTCTGCCGTCTAACCGGCCGCGCCCCGCTTATTTTCCACCCCCTCCATGAGGAGGGAATCGGGCTTTCCTCCACCCTCCTGCAGCGGCTCTGGCAGTGCCGAGCTCCCCGCTCCTCGGCCCCGCAGGTCCGGGAGTGCGGCGAGGCGCGGAGCGGACGCGCTCGGAGCCGCTCCGACGGGGTGTCCCGTGAGCCGCCGGCGGCGGCCGGGCTGTCCAGGCGCGGGTGCCCCCGGCGGGGCATACCGGGCGGAGTTTTCCGGGGGGCCGGGTGTGCCCATCACCGGGAGAGCGCGGGGGGCGGCGCGGGGCGCGCAGGGCCGCGCGGGCGGGGCGGGGCGCGGGCGGGGCGGGGCGGGCGGCGAAGGGGCGGGGCGGGGGCGGGGCGGGGCGGGGTGGGTGACGTGCAGCGCGGGGAAGGCCGCCGCCGGTTTAAGATGTCAGGCCAAGAGGGAAGCGCCTGAGCTGATGCGGTGCGGGGCCGGCCGCGGCGCGGGTCCATGCGCGGGCAGCGGAGAGGAGCGCCCCGCGGAGCGCCGCCGCGCCTCGCCGCCCCCGCCCCGCGGAGCCCCGCGGCGGGCCGGGGGCCGCCGGCCGGGGAGCTGCCGTGTCGCCGTGACGGCTCTTACAGGACCGGACTCGCCCGCTCTCCTGTCGCCGCCGCCTCGCCCCCCCGGGCGGCGGGGACTTCGAGGCTCGCCGTGCCTCCCGGGCTCTAGTCGAACGTCGCTCGCCCCGGAGCGGCTCCCCGGCCGGCAGCCCTGACCCCCGGAGCCGCGGGGCTGCTCCGCGTCCGCGGAGGGGGCGCTGCGCGGACCCTCCTACACGTACCGACACCTACAGACACACGCACACCTTCTCCTATCGACCCCCCAGGCGCGCACGTAGACTTTGGCGTCCTTTTGCCGATGAACTGCATGAAGGACCCGTTAAGCCTGGAGCGCCTGGGAGCCGGGAATAAGCTGTGCTCCTCCTCACCTTCCTCCTCCTCCTCCTCTTCATCATCCTGCCATCACCACCAGCCCGCGCTAGCCATGGCGACGGCGCTGGCGCCGGGGCAGGCGCGTTCCTCCCTGGAATCTGCCAAGCACCGGCTGGAGGTGCACACCATCTCCGACACCTCCAGCCCCGAGGCCGCAGGTAAGAGGGGGTGAGAGGCAGGGACCCCAGCCCGACGGGCGCCCCGCAGCCCTGTCCTGCCCCGGCCCGGCTGGCAGTCCCGCGGACCGCGATGCGCCGCCGCCCCTCTGCCCGGGAGCGTCCCGCACCCGAGCCGAGATGCGTTTCGTGGTTTTTCGCGTGCGGTGTCTGTGTGTCGGCGTAGAGGAAGATAATGACATATGTAAGGATAGGCGAATAGCATGTATACTGATGGGCGAGTTACATGGATACAGATCGGCAAATAACGTGGGATTTAATGGGCGAGTAATCCCGATACAGACGGAAAATAGGGGTATATACGGACAAAGAATATTGTTACAGGCGGGCGAATAACGCGGGTGTAGGGTAAGCAAATAAAACGAATTACGTGTACGCAGAAGGGAGAATAATACGGATGCACATAGGCAGAAAGCTTGCATACGGAGAGGCGGCTCCGTCCCGCTGCCTCGGCGGTGGCTGCTCCACCGGGAGGAGCCGCCCGTGGGTGCCCGCGGGGCGCGGAGGAGCCGCAGCGGCGGGAGGCCGGCGCGGGTTAATCATTACAGCATCGAGTCGCGTTCGGGGCAGTCTGCGGGATCCAGCCGCGCTGGGGACACGCTTTTCCCCAGCCGCTGGAGAGGAGGCTGAGGAGGCTGAGGCGCCCTCGTTTTCCGCCCTGTTTTTTTTTTTGTTTCCCCCACTTACAGAAAAGGATAAGAGCCAACAGAGCAAGAATGAGGATGCGGGGCCCGAAGACCCCTCCAAGAAGAAGAGGCAGCGGCGGCAGCGGACTCATTTCACCAGCCAGCAGTTGCAGGAGCTGGAGGCCACCTTCCAGAGGAATCGCTACCCGGACATGTCCACCCGGGAGGAGATCGCCGTCTGGACCAACCTCACCGAGGCCAGGGTTAGGGTAAGTCCTGACACGGCACCCCGACTCGGAGCAGTGGGGGTCAGGGTGCGCTGGGAAAGGGAAGGAGGGCTGAAATGTTTGCAGCTGCTTTCGATTTCGGCTTGTACGTAAACTCCAGAGCCTTTGCACAAAAGCAGGGCAGAGCAGGACATTTCTGTCAAAGCGAGACAGATTGGGATCTCTCTCTGTGTCTCTGAATTATGGTTTGCTGCACGTTTCGCCCTCACCGTGCAATGCGTCCCTCTCCTTTTGATCGAAACGCTAATAAAAACATTAGCCAAGAAAGCAACTTGGAACAGGCTGCAACCTGCGCTGTCTCTAATGAGAAAAAGATGTAAAATACACAAGAGCTTTTGCTTCACTCCGAGGCACTCCCAACGTGCCCTTCCTTGCATTTTCTATTTCTTTGGGTTTCACAATTCGACGACCGTCTCTCTCCACCCTCTACCCCCCTCTGAGATTTATGGGACCATCGCGGCGCTGCAGAGATACCGCGACCGGATCCTGCTCGCCTGCAAACACCGCGCTGGGGGGAAAAAAGAAAAACTACCAACCCCAACACGCACACAAAAAGAAGCCTATAAACGGGCCGAACCTTCAGATTTTCGGAAATCCCACATAAATCCTCTCCCCGAGGTGGCTTGAGGAAAACGAGACAGTGAGAACCGGGCAGCGAGCGGGGCCGGCTCTCAGCCCCGTGCCGACGGTGTTGGCGCCGGGGCAGCAAGGCGGAGGGAGCGGGGCCCGGCCGAGCCCGGTGTGTTCTTGGTGCACGGAGCACTGTCGGTCGCGGTGCGGCTTCCGCGGAAGTTTTTGTATCGGTCCGCGCGGTGCCTCCAGACGGGCCCGTCCCCGTGGTGCACCCGGGCGGCTGCCGCCCAGCTCGACCAGGGTGGGGGTTACCACAAACACCCGCGGGTGGTTTCAATACACACGGTAAGGCGGCTGCTGGCGGCTGCCCGACGGGTCAGACACCCAGATGTGGATTGGGAAAGGGCACGCTTTTCCCATTGTCTGCGCGGGGAGGGTCCCTTAGATCTCATTTAGCACGTTGTTAAATGGTGATTTTCCCCCCCCTTCTTTTCCCTTTTTTTTTTTTTTTTCCCCCTATTTTCCCCCTGCCTCCAAAGAGCAGTCAAAAGCGTTTGTTTAGAAAGTGATTTTCGGTTCTGGAAGTTTTCACGCTAGAGGAACTTGTAGTTTTAACAAACTGAAGCAAGGATTTATTAGTTGCAGGCTTCCCCCTCCTTTCCCGTAGCGTTGCCTTAAATATTCCGCGGGTTTCCAGGCGTTTTACTCTCGCTTTGCACTTTTGTATTTTTCCTGGGTGGCTTCAGTACAGAACAAGCCAAGAGAGAAGGGAGAGGGAAAAAAAAAAAAAACCCAAAAGAGAAATGAAGGGGTGGGGGCCAGGAGAAAAGGGAGAGAATAAGAACGAAGCGTTGGCCTCTGTGGCGTGAATTAGAGCATCACAAATTATGTGGAGGGCTGTGGAAGGGGGACGGGTGGGGGGGGGGGGGTTGGGGGGAGAGTGGGGGGGCCGTGGTGAGGGTGGAATGATGCAGCCACGAATCTGCCTTGCTAAACCCAAGCGGCCCCGAGGATGCTTGGCTGTCCCAGCAGCGCACCCCGGCCCGGAGCAGGGCTCCACAGAGGAGGAGATGAACCTACACATGGAGATATATTCTCATATATATATATTTAATTTTTTTTGTACAAATTTTTATATATAACTTCTATACAGACAGGCTCGGCTGTTGCACCGAGAACCTGCAAAGGGCTGCAGTGGTGGTGGTGGTTCCTGACTAACTCGCATCTCCCTCCCTCCCTCCCTCTCCCCCCATTTCCAAAGGTTTGGTTCAAGAACCGCAGAGCCAAATGGAGAAAGAGAGAAAGGAACCAGCAAGCCGAGCTTTGCAAAAACGGCTTCGGTCCGCAGTTTAACGGCCTCATGCAGCCCTACGATGACATGTACCCCGGCTACTCGTACAACAACTGGGCAGCCAAGGGCCTCACCTCCGCTTCCCTTTCCACCAAAAGCTTTCCTTTTTTCAACTCCATGAATGTCAACCCTCTGTCTTCTCAGAGCATGTTCTCCCCTCCAAACTCCATATCCTCCATGAGTATGTCTTCAAGCATGGTACCTTCTGCAGTCACCGGGGTGCCCGGCTCCAGCCTCAACAGCCTGAATAACTTGAACAACTTGAGTAATCCCTCCCTGAATTCTGCAGTGCCAACGCCAGCCTGTCCTTATGCTCCTCCAACACCTCCGTATGTTTATAGGGACACATGTAACTCGAGCTTGGCGAGTCTGAGACTTAAAGCCAAGCAGCACTCCAGTTTTGGCTATGCCAGTGTGCAGAACCCCGCTTCCAACCTGAGCGCTTGCCAGTACGCGGTGGACAGACCCGTGTGAAACGTCCAAGTAGGAAACTGCGTGGGAATCTCTCCCCATTTCCCGCAAAGACTGAGAATTTCACTAGAAAGTAATGGGCACTAGACAGAAAGAGAAAGGAGGAAAAATCAGAGGCAGAGAGGAAGAGAGAGAGAAAGAGAGAGAGAGGAGAAAAAAAAAAGAGGAAACCACTGAAATAAGATAGTTCCTTTGTTTTCAAAGGACCTCTTACAGATTCGGAGATCTTTCTTTCACTAAGAGTATTTCAACAGTTACAAGGACATATATATATATATATATATGGACAAATGTTTGACTGGATATGATATGACATTTTAATGTTACTATAAGCTTGTTATTTTTTAAGTTTAGCATTGTTAACATAAAAATGACTGAAAGGATGTATATATATCGAAATGTCAAATTAATTTTATAAAAGCAGTTGTTAGTAATATCACAACAGTGTTTTTAAAAGGTTAGGCTTTAAAATAAAGCATGTTACACAGAAGCGATTAGGATTTTTTCGCTTGCGAGCAAGGGAATGTATATACTAAATGCGACACTGTATGTTTCTAACATATAATTATTAAAAAAAAATTGTGTGAATATCAGTTTTAGAATAGTACCTCTGGTGGATGCAATGATGTTTCTGATATTGCAATGTAAAACATGCCCTGTGTATAACATTTCGTACAATATTATTGTTTTACTTTTCAGCAAACATGAAAAAAATGTGTTTTATTTCATGGGAGTAAAATATACAGCATACAGTTCTGTCTGGATTTTTTTATTTACTGAGCCAAGCTGCGCAGTAGCAACTAGTCTGCAATGATTGACTGATAGTTGACTCTGGATCTCGTTCTCTGGCAACGCGGGGTAGTACTTTTGCAATGCAAATAAATGCTGGCGCTTTTTTTTTCCGCATTAAAAAAAAAAAAAAATCCCTCGCTCTAACGTTGCATACTAGAGAAACATAGGACGTGTACCCCTTGGGTCCTTTTATTTCCCCTCACAGCCCCGAGAAAATGGATTATTTGACATCGCTGGACTCGAGAATTACCTGCCACAAAGCTGCTGTATCTCGAGCCTAAATTTGTCCGGCTGTGAAAGAAGCTTTTATTACATTAAAGACAAGGGAGTGCGGAAAAAAAAAAAAAAAATTAAAAGCCAGCTTGCAAACAAACTGCTCCCGTTCAAAATAATCTGTCCCCTTTGCCGCCCCCTGGGCTCACCTTCTCTCCCTTCAGCGGGCAGATCCTTCATGTAATATTACATTTCTATTTCCAAATCCCCCTTTCAGACATGAAGAGAAACAAAGAGCAGCCCAAATAACCGCAACCCCGTGGAGCGCGGGGGGTGAGAGGTTAGCCCGAGTTTCCTGCGACTTCGTGCTGCAACACGTCGTTGAAGGGAAAGGTCGTGCTCTCGTGTGTTTTGTTTTAAATAATATTGACCCATTCATTCTCAACCTGCTTGTTCGTGAAATTATACAGGATTATAACTTTGCCATCGCCAGACAATTGAAACAAATCAAGATGAATTGCTGCTCGGCCCTCCCATCGGCTCACACCCCGGGCGGGCGAGGAGGGGCTGCCGAGAGGGTGGGCAGCCGCAGGATCCGGAGGGAATATCGAGACACGAAGAAATTCCGCAGGCGCGTAAACTGGCGATGGGCGCAGGGGACGGCAGGGAGGAAACTCTACGCGGTGAGAGCGAGCTTAATCCTTGAGCGGCCTTTGCGCGCTCCTTGCGCGCCTTTGTGAGGTCGGGAGGAGCGGCCGAGGTAGCCCGGGGGTGGGCGGACACGGCGGAGGGGGCTCCTTCCCCCCCAGCGGTTAGACGGGAAGAGGAGCAGAGAAGAGAGGGAGAGGGGAGAGGTCAGCGCCCTGCGCTTTCCCACGAGGAAAATGCTTCCCCCACACGAAATCAGGGTACTCTCCCGTGGGTCCATTTGCAGCGTGGGCAAACCCCAGCCTCCACTTTTCCCCCTCTCCTTTTAAAATTTTCTTTTAACACCACTTATTTTTATTTTCTTTATCCCCTTCTTTTCTTCCTCATGACATTTTTATTAGATTCTCTCTTCTCTCTCTTACTTTGTTGTACGGTTGGGGGTTTTAAAATGATTTTAATATTTTACGCGACTTTCTATTTTCTTTTCCTCTGTGTGTTCTTGCCAGGGGGTCGGTGGAGAGAAAGAACCTCGGTGCTTGGGACGGGGGGGAGGCGGGAGGCCCCCCCTGCTTGTCCGGCCTCGCCGCCTCCCCGACCCAACGCCGGTCCCCTCGGTTTTTCCGCACCGTGTCAACACCTCACCCGGGTGAGTGCCAGGGGCTGCCAAAAATGTCCCCTTCCTCCTCCTTCTCTTCCTCTTCCTCACCGGGCTGCGGGCGAAAGGTCTGAGGGTGACGGCGGCGAAGGGCTGGCAGCCCCGGAGCCCCCTCGGGGATCAGGGGAGCCGGAGAAAAGAGAGCGCTTTTCTGCCCAAACCCCCTCGGCGGGACGGGCTTGGAAACCAGCGAGAGGATCGCTGCGGGTATCGGCACGGTATTTTACACGCTTTTTTCGGCTCTCGTTTCTTCTCGGTGGCTTTGGTTATTTATAGTCCTCTTTTATAAATATAAATATAAATATAAATATATATACATATAAAATATCGGTATATACATATGTAGAATCTATGTGTGCGTGGAGAAATATTAGATGTATAATACATAGTATACGCATGTACATTTAGAAGAATAATGTATACTGATTCCGGACAAAAAAAAAAAAATTGGATCAGAGTTTTTCGCTCTACTGTGTAGTGGCTCAAACGATGAAAAATCAACGTGACCGCTCAGAGAGGACATAAATCACTCTGAGAGTAGTCTGAATTTCTTTCTCCCCCTAGCTGAAGCCTTGAGGGTCATCATTTTTCTGCGCCACTTGACCAAAGATATAATGTTTTGATTAGGTCGTAAATCAAAATCTTGGGTCGTGGTGGGGTTTCTTTTCTTTCATTTTTTTTTTTCGGGGGCTTTCCTTCTCCTTATCGGCGGTGGCAATGTGAACCTGGAACAATGGAGGCCGCCAAGAGGGGGAGAAAAAGCCACAACGAAATGGGGAATTTGCAAAATACCTATTTGCAGAAGCGGGGGGGATAGTGGTTAGACAAGGGGCTCACACCCCCTCGCACCCCCCTCGCCCCTCGGAAAGGCCGATTCAGGCCGCCTGCTGCGCAACCCCCCGCGCCGGGCGTGCGAGCGGGCAGCGCCGTCTGCCTCCCAATCCACATCCCAATCCACATCCCAATCCACAGTCCCGCTGGCCCTCGCAGCCCCCACCACCCCCCGATCGGAGCTGCGGCCGCGGAGCGGAGCCGGGAGCGCGCCCCTTCCAGCCGGGACCGGGGGTCCCCGGGCTCCCTCTCCCCGCCTTGGGCGGCCCGGAGCCGTGTCCCGGCCGGGCTCCGTTCTTTTGTTTTCGGACGGTGTCTTCCCGCACTCTGAACGCCGGCGGCGTGCCCTAGTCCCCGGCCGTCATATGGGAGTGCCTCGCCCCGCAAAGGTCAAAATGACGCGCAGATATGGATGTATCCCCTTTTGGTTATTGTCTGTGCTTCCCGTTCTCCTCTCCTTGCTTTGTGTTTAGTACGTGCGCGCTCATCCGCGTGTACTTTCCCAAACCAGCGAGATACCGATCTTTACATACCTGTACAGTTGTTTCAACCTACAAAATAAAAGAACTTTTTTTTTTTTTTTTCTTAGACATTCATTAGCATTTTTGGAGGGAAATAACTTCCTTTGAAAAATAGCTGACATCTGAGCCCGGGGAAGAGTTTGTTGTTGGGTGCGGTTTTTTTTCCTTCAATAAAGCCGCGTTTCGGGGGCATTTTTTTTCTTTCAATAATGCTGTTTTGGAGCGGGGGCGACGGCGTTTGCAGGTTTCCAGCCCGCCTTCCCCCGCCGCCGCGGACGGGGTTGCGGGGGCTGTGCGAGTGGCGTGGCAGGGGGGTCTCACATGCCGGCTTAAGACAAGGAGGGAGGACAGGGGACCGGCTTACTGCACTGGCGCTAACACGCTTTTTCAGGACGTATAATTTACCTTGCTAAATGTCTGCTTTGGTACGCGTATTACATGTGTAGGTCTGGATATTAGGCACCCGATAGAGCGTAACAGTCAATAATCCAGAAACTTGGAAGGATTTACACCTTCGGAGCTCCATACAATGCCGGTCTAATTGATTGCTAAATCTGAAGTTTTTTAAATGCGAACCCCTTTTGGAATTAATTTCTCCGGCCTCCTGCATCTACTTCTAAGAAAGGAAGAGAGGACAAATAAAATAAACGCTAACGTGCAAATTTTAAGCTTCAAGGGAATATTTTTTTGTTGTTTGGGGTGTTGGTGGTGATTTTGTTGTTTTTCTTGTGTGTATTTTGTTTTGTTGGGGGGTTTTCATGAAAAAAAAAAAGTATTCGAAGCCGCTTTTCGGGACCTCGGCACCACTTGTGCCGGCAGATCCGCGGGACTGGAGCGGGCAGAACGGAGCCGGTGCTCCTGCGCAGAGAGCCAGCTCTCCGGCGGTGCTCGACGAACGTCCCTCTCTGGTGGATCCGTGATTTCGGGGATGAGGGTGGCTTGTTTGGTCGCTTTCTCCCTTGCGGCTGTGACCACCCCCCGCCCGCCCCTAAGTGCAGGGGGCAGCGCGGGTCGCTCCCCCCGCCGCGGAGCCAGGCGGGGCAGGGCAAACGCTGCCGCAGCCACAGAGGGATCCGAGCCGAGCCTGCCTTCTCGGAGGGCGGGCTGTGACGGCGCGGGGGGGCCACCGGCCCGAGCCCGGCCCTGCGACCTCGCAGGGTCGCCACCAGCCCGTGCCCGGCAGCTGCGGCAGCGTGCGAGCGGGGCCTCACGGTGTGCAGCCCCACGGGAGGGAGGGAGGCAGCATGACCCAGGTGGGGACAGGTCCCACGGCACCGCTTCGGCAAGAGCCTGAGGCGGACCCACGCGGGGAGGGGGCGGCTCGGCAGGCCCTGCGCGGCCCCGGCTCTACAATGGCATATCCCCGGGAGTTTTGGGCTAGAGGCGAAATTTGCGGGGCTGGTTTCCCGTCGGGAGCAGGGTATGGACGCGGCTGATGGCCGACCCAATACCAGGAGAAAAGGGGTGGAAAAAAAAGTATTTTAAAAAAAAAAAGTATTAAAAAAAAAAAAAAAAGGCGCAAACTGCCCGGTAGCCCACCCGGGAGCCCGGGAGCAGGAGGCCGCGAGTGCCGCGCTCCGGCAGTGACGAAGACCTGAGCACCTTTTGGAGTCAGCCGCCTGCCCGGGCGGCGCGGCACGGCGCTGAGGAAGGAGCCGTGTGAGCCCTGTGTGTGTCTCTGTGTGCGCGCAAGTGTGCAAAGAGTATGCGAGAGTGTAGGAGAGACGCGGCCCCGGCCCAGCGTGGCTCCCCACCAAGCCTGGATGCAGCGGGGAAGAGTCTCAGGTTCACTCCCGCGCTCACACGCACACATACCCGTGTAATACACACACGCCTATCTATTGCGCACACGTACATACTTTACACTCCTACCCACAGACACATATGCGCACATACACACAGAGTCCTGTCAGGGCTGTGCTCTGTAGCTGCTGCCCGCAAATGAGAGGGATGCTCCAGAGGATTTGGCAGGGACTGGCCATGCACAGTCCGCGACAGTGAAACCCACGCCTGATCGGAATGGCGGGGCGTAATCGCCTTTCAGTTTCTCCTGCCGTTTGACCTCTTTTTTTGAGGTTTGCCCCCGCAGATCCAGGGGCTGAGGGGCAGTGGCGGGGCCGGGCGCAGAGTGAGGCTGATAGCAGCAGCCCCTTCCCCGGCCGCGGGCTTGCGCCCACCGCTAAGCCGGGCCCGCGTTGAACATTAACCGGCTGGAGCGGCCCCGCAGTGTAACAGGCTATGTATAAAAATGAATCATCTCCCAGGTTGTAGTAAAAAGTCCTGTAAAGTCCACCTATAAATCCTGGTATGCACTTAGTGCACTCGCCTTCACGTCTTACCGTTGCTACGCGGTATTCGCCATTTCCCCCTCTCCCCCCTTTTCTCTCCCCCTAAATCCCGCTGCCGTCGGGGCGCTGGGACAGCCTCTCTCTCTCCAAACTACGGAGAGGAGAAAAAAGCTGAACAGGCCCGGCCCTTAACCCTCCAGGGCGGCCGGAGCCCCCATCCCCCGGGGCCAGTCTAGGTGGGGCGGCTCGCAGCTGTCCCTGCTGCTCCCGCCCTTTGAAGGGTCTGCGTCTCTGTGCCTGTGATAAGAGCTACTCATACATTGGAGCAAGGCTCTGTAAAACTCAACAAAGCTCCCCCCTGCAAATTCGTTACGTATTTTTCTCGGGATTAAAGGGAAAAGAGGAAGACTATCTAATCTGATTGGAGCACAGAACTGCATAGCCTCGGTGGGCAGACGCGGGCAAGGATCAATGGGCATGTAGGCATCAATGCAGCCCACAGTTCAAATCCGTAACTGGGATTTATGCAATTGGAAAGGAACCTGAGGAACAAGCCCCCTGGCCTGCTGGGTGTGTATGTGGAGAAGTGGCAGGGCTCGGGAAAACACCAGGGTGGAGCCGAGCTCATCACTTGAGGTGTCTACTTAGTGTGGTGGTAGTCCCGCTGCCTCACGGGGGGACTACTTCCATGCTGGAGGTTATTCACATGCCTGAGTGATTTGCTGGATTGTGGCCATATGTAAAGCAATAAATATAAGTGGCTACTTCTGTGCAAGTAAGAGATCCAGAGGTCTCACAAGTAATTTTCCAGCAGATCCAGACCTCATAGTTTTAAGATAAAAGTGAAGAGAGCTCCTTTGTTTCATTCAATTAAAAAAAACAACCCCACCAACAATTAAGGTCACTGGGACAATAAAAGCATAAAGGAGTATAAAGCCTTTCCTTTATGTAAATCCTTGATGGGCACTTTCAAGACTGCATTATCTGGAGAGGAGCAGGAATCTACAAGCCTGTGCCGATGCAGTTTTCAGCCTTCCAAGCCACAAACTCTTGCATCTGCTTTGGTGGATGCAGAACTAAGGAGTGAAGGAATTTCTTGCCAGACTGGGGGACTACGTGTTGATGTGAGTGGCTGCCAGCCTGTTTGGGGCTCTTTTGAAGTCAGCAGAGTCTGAGCTGGCAGTGCTCTGTGCAAGGGCAGTTCCCAAGCAAGCAGAAACTCTCCCTATGAGGTTTGGGGTGGTTGAATTCCCATGATTTCTCTAGGGAAGGTCATGCGTGCTTCCCACTCTTCAGCTGGGATGGGAAGAGCAGTGGAGACCGAGGTGGCTTTTCTGCCCTCTTTCTTCTATATGCAGAGCCAAAGTCTCTGGCATTTCTCATTTTTTTTTTTAGGTTTTTTTTTCATGCAAAGCAAAACAGAGTTAGAGTAAAATAATAGCATCCAGCTTTTGGCAATGGTTTCTATAAATTCATGGCTTTAGCCTGGACTCTCTCATGGCCAGACTGTAAATTTTCACGTTCTAACTCCCTGTGACAAATCTCTAGCCCTAGTCATTGTTATTTCCTTCAGCTTTCACATCCTTCTGGCAAAAAACTCCAACTCTGGCATTCTTTTCCCAAAACAGAAATTCCTACCACAAGGCCCATCACCCTGAGAACATTTTTAATAAACATGTTTGGAAAATGAAAATAAGATACATAAAATATATGAATGCAAGAAACATCAAATGAAAACTTGGGAAGGGTTTCAAGTAGTATTACAAATAGGAAGTAGCTTTCCAGAGATAAAAATACTCCATGTGTTTTGTTAACACCAACAGGCAGTTGGGCTTTATTCTCATGGTTTATTTGGAAGTTAAGGGACACCTTTGTCCTACTTGATGTACTTGTAACTGTTGGCTGAGCCAGGAGGTCAGAGACTTTAGCTTGTAATCAGTGGGTGACCGGCAACATCCTTGACAAATAATGTTGGCGTGACACGATCAGGGCGACAGCTATTCTCACATGTCAACAGCTGTAGCTCAGTAAGTAAAGGACTTGGGGAGGGATGTTTCATAGCACAGGTCATTTTTTTAGTCCTGGACCATGCACCTGAGATGCTGTTTAAAACTTCACCCTCTGATGCAGAGCAGAAACATTGTCTCCTACTGGCAGGGGTGGTTTTGTTTTATTTTGGCTTGGGTTTTTTTTCCAAACAAAAAGGGATATTAATTACATCTAAAAGCGGTCTCATTGCTCATTAAGTGACAGTTGTAGGTTCTCAGAAACTTAGGGGGTTTTTCCTTTGAATTATCTAGGGCACAGGACATGTTGCATTTTTCTGTCTTCTGAACAGAAAGGCTTCTGAAATTGGAGCACAGCTCTAACAATTCTTTCCAGGACAATAGAGTACTTAATTCTTGTGATGGCCAGGCAGTGCTATTTGAGACCACTCAAATTCCCTCTGGTAGAGCTGGCAGCTCTGGGTACATAAATAACACAGCTTGGGGACTCAAGCAAGCATTGTTTACGTGAAAATATTACGGACCTACACTGGTCAGTGTAGTGTTCTCCTCCTTGTGCTGGAAGGAGCAGAAACTGTGATGTGCTTGTCGATCCAATGGGTCATGTATGCATATACATAAATCCCATTGGCTTCCGATGACATTTGAACAGGATGAGAATGACTCGACTCAAACTGGAAGACAGCGGGAATGGAGCATGCGCCCACATAACATGCTGAATCAGGACCAGGCTCCAAGGGTGGAGGAAGGCCTGGGAACGGGTTCCCTTTTTGTGGCCTTAGACAGGTTCATTTAGTCTTGCATGGCTGGGTAAGGAGAATATAGCTGGAGGTTCTACAGCACCTAGAATAAAAAAATTCCCAACCAGAAAATACTTAATGTCTGGCCAGAGAAATCAATCAGCTCTTTGGAACCAGGGTATGTCTCATGTTTAGGGAAACGAATGAATGAAAAATGGAGAAAACCCTCTAAAGGAACTCTGTAAAGGCTTTTCATAGGGGAAGGAAGAGACCATGCTGCCCAGGCTATGAAGACCATGCCAACCCTCTGTGGAGGTTGCAGGCATGAGCAGACACCATGCAGATGCATGTTAGAAACACGTTGCATTAGAAGTCACAGAGTGGTTCCCTTACTTCTCTCTTCTGTCTGGAGAAATGAAGCCAGACAATGAATAAGAATAAAAGATGAAACAGCTCAAGAAGAATAAAAGATAAGTTATTTCTGGTTCCTGTGAGATGTCCTGTGCAGTGACTGTCACAAGAAGAAACTTCAGTTGAATACAATGCCACCGAAACCAATGTGCTGTCACTAAGACAAATCTGTATACTCTCTAGATCAGCTCAGGGGTGGTAAGTTACAAGAGTGATAATTCTGAATCTAATTCACTGGTGATGTAACTTGGGCAATTCTGTTTTACTGATTTATTTCAGTGGCACATTTTCACTTTCTTAAGAGAAGTCTAATTGAAATAAACCCACAGAGGGAAAATGGGACAGCTAAATTGGTAGTCTTAATGTAGATCCTATAAAGGTAATGAAGATACTCTGAATTTATTCTTTGTTATTCTTCATGGCCTCTGATAAATTTCACTGCAAAATTTAGTTTACATGTATATACCAGCAGAGTGTGTGAAGTGTTGTGGGCAAAATGCCCATCCTGATTACCCTGGAGGATTAGGAATGTCGGGCTGTTACAAAGGAAAAAACAGAGCCTAGAACAGGCCTCAAGAAATAATGCTCCAGTCCTGTCCTGCCATTTTTTTCAGCTGCAGGGGGCTTGAGCTGGTGCCTGGTCAAGGATTTGTTCTGCAGAGGTCTTCCAGAGGTACAAAGAAAAGCCTCCCACTGTCCATTAGGAGATGAGTGATCTGAGGCTAGAAATATGGACTTCAGCCAAATGAGTGAAAAGTATAAAATTGCAAAGAGCGGTTCTTGATATTTTGGCAAGAAACCCAAGACAGTATTTGACACTCATCTACACACAATGCTACAGCCCTGCACTGCTGAACTGCTAAAGGCACAACATCAGATATGCAATCCTGGCTCCGTGGCCTCTGTGATTAAACTGCTGCCATGCAATCTGGTGTAGTAACTGGTGTTGGACACTCGGTACCCCAAGGGGCTTTTGGTGTTTTAGACTGTTGCCAAGACTTTCTGTTGACTAGAGGCACAGTAGTAAAACCTCTTTCAGCTGCTTCCCACTCTCCCATATTCCCCTGTGAAGTGTTTATGGATGGGACATCTCCATCTTCTGGAAGTGAACTCTTCTTGCCAACTCCCTCTGTAAGCAAGCAGTAAAACCCTAAGGGACGTAGTGGCTGAGTTAGGTTTGAGGTCCCAGCACCAAGAGGATGAGACAATTGCTGGATACTATGGGAGTGTAGAATGACCCTATCTCTTGCCTTTAGCAAAGACAGACACACGCTGTCTCCTGGATCCTTCTACACAGAGGGCCCTTGGCCATGGTGTTACTGGCCCATCCTAAAATTTGGCAGGTTCTGAAGCTGAGTGTAGCTAACTAGGTTGCAAGTAGGCTGTTAAAATGCTGAACTCAGTGAAATGCAGGACACCAGCACCAGCTCATGTTTCAGGCACATGGACAAGGTCAAACCACTAAGATGGTGTTTAAACTGAAGGATCTGGGATGATTCAAGACCTTCAGACCCAAATGCATATTCTGGTCATCTAGACTGGTGTAATGCTTTAAGCATTCAAAAATATGTTGAATAAGCCTATGTATTCATACAGGAAGGAAACCAGGCATGCAAGCAAGCTTAGAGGGAATTACAGTGTGTTCTCATCAGGTCTTTGGTGTGTGCCAAAGGAGATGGGCACCTGGAAGGTCCTGTGTAGTTCATATGCCATGCAGACGTTCTTTTTCTGCTGCTCTTTGAGCAACAATTGCCTAAGTAGAACAACAATTGTCTCCCATGTGGTGTAAAGATAAAAGTGCATTGGAGTTTGTGAAATGCTCAGTTAACTTGGTAAGGAAGAGAATTTCAGCACATGGCTGACAAATTAAATCCCTAACTTCTATCTATAAATGGGTACTTCCTATGCATAATGCACACTTTACTTTTTGTGGATTTTATTAAAGTTATTTTTAATTTTGGTTTTTGTTATTGTTGCTATGGGTTTTTTATTGCATAAGATTAGTGTTCCAACTCCATATCTTTTATTCTGGTGAAAAACCCAATGTTCATAAAATTATCTGGAGAAAAAGAGGCTTTTTTGCCTATAGACTGGAAATTGGCTACCTTCATTAAGGAGCCACAAAAGGTTTCAATCAAAAAGACAGGCATAGCTACAGAAAAAACTGACTCAGAATGAAGCAGCCACCTCACTGAAATATCATTAAGGAAAGACTCTAATAGGCTGGGACAGATTTATATAATTAGTACAACTAGCTCATTATCTGAGACAAGGCATCTACAGCATGTCTCTCTGTGAAATTGTAGACAAGTGTGAGCTGATTACATTACATGTAAGTAGTGGAGTGAAGCAGCACATTTGGTCCAAATACATGTAAAAAGAGTATCTAATAGTTTAGGTACTATTACACGAGTGATTTATACCTCTCTGCTTTGTCAAATCAAGTTGACCAAGTCAGACCTTTTCACTTGGTCTTCCCAAGGAAAAGTGCAAAGCATTTTAGGGGCTCATCTCTAGAAAAAGTGCCACAGTGGTAGAGATGCCATCTTTTCATTTTCCCAGTGGGTGGTCTGCTGCAAAATTCCCAAAAGGCAAAGGATCTAGAGCTAGACAGGGCCTCTCTTAAGCTAAAGTGTTTAAGAGATTTTTTAGGTGTAATTTAAGATGCTTGCTGAGAAACAGAAACTCTGATTTAACTATTTGCAGCTTATGATTTTTCCATTAGAAAATCTTACGGAACCATCAGCACATTCCATATTTGACTGACCACAAAATCACAGTTTTCCCCCTCAAATCTGTTGCCCCACAGCAGTAGTCTTTGTTCTTCTTTCTCATTAGGCTTGTGCTTATTTGGAAATTGTCACAGAAGACACTCTGCTGTCATTCACACTAAGCAATATGAGCCTCTAAAAATATTGCCACTAGCCTCTTTTGGGGCAATTTGCAAAACAAGGGTGTCATCTGAAAGTCTGGGCAGACTGACATCCTTGCTTAATATTTAACACAATCCCCTCAAGCACCCAAAAGTTCCACTCACTCCTTTCTGAGCAGAGCCCTTTCTCTAACAGCCAGGAAGGTCAAACTCAAGAGAAGGCGAGCAGCAGTCAGCATTCTTGCACATATAAACTTCCGAGTCATCCCAAAGATGTTGGAACTGCATTGCAATAGGCAACTACATCTAATTGTCTCCCTTATTTAAGTATGATATTTTTTGTAGGAAATACATAACTTTTGTTTGACAGTGCAACAGGGTGGTCCTCTTTAAGTAGCCAAAAGGACCTGGAGCCAGTTTTCCCTTCTGCTCACCCCAGTAAGCTCTTTTTAAGGAAGTAGATGTGTGAAGGAACAGCAGACAAGATAGAGACTGGAGCCAGATGTTTCTCTGAGAGCTGCCTCCTGACTGGGATACAAATCCAGCTGCTTACTGACTCGGGTATTCCAGGCAGAAAGCTCTGGGATTTGCCATGTGTGTGCAAAGGCACAGGCTTCACTCCCCTAGGCTTACTTTCCCCAGCCTGCAGGCGGAGGGGGAAAGTGTCTGCTTGTCTGGGAAAGGGATGCTGGGAGCATGATGAGCGTGTGCCATACAAGCCTTTTGGGAGAAAGCCTCAGCTTCCCAATTTGTGCCGATGAGTTAGGCAGGCGCATTTCTCCTCAGACCTGTGTTAAGAAATCCTGTTCTCTGCAGTGAACTACTGCCTTAGATAGTCTGGGCATTTGTCTAATTTATGGGAAGAATGCCGAGGAAACTGCTCTACCGTGGAGGTGCTGCAAGCTGGCAACTTGCACCTAGCTTGGAAAATATATTCCATATTTCTGGACAAACTTGCAAACAACTCCTAGTTAGGATAATAAACTGCTTTGCCAAAGTCAACATATGCTGTAGCACATATTATATCACCACCAAAACCACCTTCCCTCCAAAAATTATGATTCAGCCTCAGACAACCTCTCTACTCCAAAAAGGGTTTAATGCCACTGATTCTGGGGGAAGACAGAGCTTCCTTGCACTACTGGTCTATAGGTCTAAGACCCTAACCAAAAGTCTGGTGGGATGTGATTCCACAGGCTGTACAGATTGCTTGCTTGGAGATGGCTAGGGACAATAAGCCACAAAAGATGAAGAAAAGTCCACTAAGGGCGTTTTTTATTTTATACTTTTCTCAGTGTTCAGAAACAGATGTCACACATGTAAATTAGGACACATGAGGCTCTTGCTTACAAATTCTGGAGAGGTGCACCATAGCCCAGGACTCTGAAGCAGGCCTCTACACTCTGAACCTGTTTTTATTCATGGTGTGTTTCATTATAAGACAGTGCCAGTCACAATTATAACACTGGAAAAGCTAGGGCAGGCTGTGGCTTTTTGCTGCTGAGCAGTCATGTCATTTAGCTGCCTCTAAATTATCTCCTCAGGCACAGAGGTCTTGGTGGGCTGTGAATCACCTGGGTTATTTGTCCTCTGCTGGTCCACACTGTGTGTGCAGGTTAAAGGGAGAGAGCTTCACAGGCTTCATTCAGTCTGTGTGGCTCAGCACGGCTGTGTTGCCTGTAAGCCCTGGAGCTGGCCATCAGCAGAGGTACCCAGCCCCTGGGACAATACTCACTGCCAACCCAGGGCTGTCAGCACGGGTGGCTGAGCTCCAGCACTGCAGCCAGAGCCCTGGCAGCTCTGCAAACTCACTTTCACTCACAGCCAGGATTAGGAGCACCTCTCATCCTCCTTGATAAAACCCAGCATGGGAGTGGATTTGACCTGCTCCTAAGCCAAGTGCAGCTCAGCAGCCACAGCTTGGCCAGCTGTGCTTCACTCTGCTAGACCCCACATCTTCATGGTTTTGAGGCTAGCCTCCAGAAACTTCGACTGTAAAGTGGCAGCACTGGTTGCTTCATCTTCTAGATGCGAAGAGCAGCAGAAGTGAAGTAGTGGAGAAGGAGGGATATTAATACTGTTTCTCCAACTGTACTAATATCCCCTCTGGAAAAATAGCTTATTAGTATTTGATGCTAGTGCTTTTAATTGGTAGTTACTTGCTGGCTTTGCAATACAATAATCCCAAGGAAGACGGGTTCACATTCAGCTAAGCACTGCTAGCTAGCACAAGGTGAGAAATTCCCTGCTCAGAAAGGCTGCCATTTAAATAGATAAGGCAAATTGTAGGAGGAGAAACAGAGCTAGAGGAAAGTGAGAAGACTTGCTCAAGGTCACATGGCAGATCAGTGGCAGATCAACAAAACAGTCTGGTTGTCTGAAGTGCCAGTCTGCTGCCTTGGGAAATCTTTAGAATAAGGTCTCTAATAGCTGAAGCTATCCTCATGCCTATAGTGTCCCTCTGCAAGTGATATATAACAACTCAAATTCTGACATCCCAGAAGCAGGAATTACATACTTCATGCACTTAGAGGATAATCCCCTAATGTGGCTAATTTGAAAGTGAAATAATTTGTTACATCAGTCATTTATTTTTGAAAACTATATTCTGTGAAGTGTAGGTGAACTGAAGTCTGTTTTTCTCAGTCTGTGCTGAGAAGAACAAGCTGGTGACCATAATCTTGGCTAAAATATAGGATAAGGAACTTTTTGTCCTTCTCCCTCCCTGCCCCCCCCCCCCCCCCCATGTGCTATTTTGAGTTGGCATGTGTTTACAGAGATAACATTTGATGTCATAGTTGCCACATTTGACAGAGAAAAGCCTGAGAGAACCATTAACTATAGGACGAGTCAGCAATCTAAGGTATCTTTGTCCTTTGCTAAATGATTAGCTCAAAGCAATGCCCCATCAGAAGTTTCCAGCCCAAGAAAATCCCACAAACAAACATTCTAATAGCTATTATAAAATAAAGAATCCTTTATATGTAACAGAATTTTACAACTGTGCAAAATCATCTCATCTTTATTGCCCACTAGAAAAAAACCACTTATTTGTATTCATTTCTAAACGCATTACAGCAATGTTAACTACAGATTTGAAAGCATCAGTGAAAGAGAGAATAGAAACTAGAGACAAATAGGAGTCAGGATGCCAGATGTCTGTTTCTGCTCTACTACTTGGTTGCTTTGTAACCCTGGGTATGTTGCTTAAGCTCCCCACCTCAATGCATCCATATGCAAAAGGCAACAATGATTTCTCATTCACAGGAAGATTCTACTTCTTTTGGCATAGATCCAACCCTTGACCCTTCCAGGGATCTGCTTGTGAAAATTCTGGGAGAAGTTTTTTCACCCCAGTGAGCTGTGAATCCTCCTGGATCATGTTCAGTAGACTAGATGCTGCACCAAAAAGAAGTGCTGCATGGAAACTGCATTCCTAGGATAGTGCTGGTTGTAGCTGCTTTGAAAACCCCTGAGGGGGAGGATGCTGCTGGTCTATCATGAAGACCCAGACTGGACTTGATTCTCTTAGACACCTTCAAGCCATCAGAGCAACCATTGATATTTTTGCCTGAAACTCAGTTGGTTTCTTGTAGCCATAGCTGCAAGGGAAAAATGGGAATAGGATAGGGACAGCTTAATTTCCTATGGGGAAGGGGAGAGGAACACAGGAGGTTCTTTGGGTAATGGGGTCTCAGCAGCTGGGGGAAGATCCCATTATAAAACATATTTAAATTCACTGCTAATGCATTAAGAAAAGTGAGATAATTTTTAACACACTACTTTTGAAATATATTCCTTGAAAAGTGCTTTAGCAAAGGGTGTGGCACAAATGCCTCTATTAGTAACTGCTGTTTTGGGAAATACAACACCACATTGTGTCCATTAGAATGTAAAGCTCCTCATGTAAACCACTATTTCTTTCCTTCATATGAAAAACATCCATTATGGTTGTCTATCTTTGGTTGCTGATTTATGTGTCTTTGGGTTAAAGATTCAACACAAATGGCTCATCCAGTGTTTCCAGAGCAAATGAGATTAATCTAATTAATTAATTAGGCTCATTTTTCAAAGAGAGAAAAACACTCTCATCCTGCTGCAAGGCAATGGCTTGTATATGCTTTGGAGCAGGGATGCTAATTTGCTGAAAATGTTCTGCTGGTGTGAGGAACATGCCCTTCCCTTTCCTAAATATTATCAGCCAAATTTCTGAAATTTTAGTTTGGATGTACTCTAGAAAGACTTCTCAGAGCTGGGCAGCCAAATTATCTGAAGCTTACTCATGTGGTACCCCCGTAGCTTGCCTCAAACTGTGGCTGCTTCAGGAAACATGCTTGGATGTGTTACAAAGCCAAGCTGCTGCAGTACGCCCCAGCCAGCTCCCTGCACTGATGGCAAGACAGGGCTGCTGCTTGCTTCACTCCTTGGAACCACCCAGGCATCTGTCAAACAGACCCGCAGGCTGTCCTTCTGAACCCCAGCTACCCACCCCAGGCTCCACTGGGCTGGGCAGGCTTTTCCTGCTTGGAAGATCTTAAAGAGAGTTTGTGGTCAAGTGATGGCTGGAATCACCACTTTTTATAAAGCAGAACTTGACAAAAGAATTAATTTGCCCAGGCCAGGCTGAAATTTAGGGAGGGCTGAGCACTTTTTCTATAGAGATGGTGGGGAACTAAACACTATTTGAATCAGAACACTCACAGCCCAAGACCATGGCAGCCTGAGACAGCACAGACAAGGGCACCGTAGCACTAGGAAGAACTACGATGGGTCATAATCCAGTCTGGAGTTTGTAAGTGCGAGTAGTGGGCAATCAGCGCAGATAACGAAGGCAACAATAGTGAGTTTGGTTAAAGGAGATTTTCTACCATCATGGTGAAGAGCATGCTGCGGGAAGAATGGGCCCTGTTGCCTGTGTCACCTCTGCCCCAGCCACACAAAGCCAGGCTGCTGTTTCCACCCAGGAAGGGCTCAAGGATGAGGTGGTAGCAGCTGTGGCTGGAGAGGAAGCAGGACTGTCACTATCAGTTGGTCTGGGAATGACACTATTCCACCCCCATGATTTTGCATGCAGGAACTCAGTTCCAGCCTACCCCAGTCTCTCTTTCCTCTGTGTGGCAAACTGGGCAGCCTCTATCTTTCTCTTCTTATGCCAGGAGAAGAAAACAGGATTTTTCTACACAGGTGAGAAGACTCAAGCTGAATGTTTACTCCGGGGGGGGGGGGGGGGGGGGGGGGGCAAAGAGCAGTACTGATGTGCAGCCTTCAGCTCGAGGACAGTGCCTACATGTTTTAGGACTGAATAGCTCTTTAGACTCACACCATGCACATATGTGTCCCAGTGATGTCCCCAGCCCAGGTCACATCAGGACCTTGCTGTGCAATACTTCCCATGCCTGGCATGGAGATGCAAGAGACCCTGGGATGGAGACCTGAGGTCACAGTGGCTCTGCCAGGAGACAGCACTGGCTGTTAGAAGCTTATATTTCTATACACGAGCAGTGCTACAGCTATGCATGAAGATTACAACCCATTACTATGATGGCCAGAGAAGGGAGGGGTGGGGAGCTGGAGTTTGAGGATGTTTGCAATCAGTGCCCCTCAGATACTCATACAGAAGAGGAGGCTATCAAAAGTGTTGGTCCTAAGGTAACACCAAACTACACAATTTCTCCAATATTCTTCTTCAAACCCTATTTTGTCCAGTGAAATAAATTGTTAGACATGCTATTGGTGAATAATGCCAGTGGAATTTGTACCATGTAATGGTGAGTACCTGAAGAACACAATGTAACCTCTCTGGTATTCCAATTTTGTGGAAAATTCTTGACTTTACCCTCTCTGTGCTTACTTCACCATGATAAAACCGAAGACAATACTCTTCCTCTTTGTCTTGCCTGGGAAAATTTTATTTGCCTTCTAAGCTCAGAGAAAGTAGAGAAAAGAACAAATGAAAAAAAAATGAGAATAAGCAAGCAGAATTAGATTGTTTTTTTCCTTAAAAACTTTGAGCATTTTAAAGCCCCAACATTTTTCATAAAAAAACCCCAAAAAACCAAAAAAAAAAAAAAGCTCACATCTGTTACTTATAAAATTCCATTTTAACATGCTTTTTTTTCTACTGGCTCCCAGTCAGATGGCAAAAAAGCAAATTAGACACAAGAATTACATGTTGTACCAGTAAGTGCTAGAGTCCCTGAAAGAATATAGCAGCGATTACCTTTTTTCTAAAGATTTGGCAAGGGAGGTATGATTGGAAGAGGCATAGAAGGAACAGAGGTAGCTTGAGAACAAAGAGAAGGGTGATTAATAGAATACAACTCTCTTTATCTTTCCAGCTTCAAGATACCAAAAATATTCAGGTGAGTAACGAAAAAGGCAAGTACGCATTACATCCCCGATGAGAGCCTCAGTCAAATGAAACAAACTTCCAGATAAATCCTTTTTCTTCTTCAGATTAATATATTCAAAAAGGCACAAGCTTGTCAGCTCGGGCACTAGACTTATTTTTAAACATTTATCTAGTCAGCATGCCAAGCTCCTTGATATGCTCACAAGCAAAATTCTTAAGCCCGGCGCTTTATAGCTGCAGAACGGCACTGTTGCCTTCCTTGGGAAGCGCATTATTTCTGCTGTGTCTGCACACAGGAGCTGTGTCTCTTCCTCCACTCGGGCATAAGAGCACAAACACAGCCATTCCCCTCTGCCCCATATTGCGACTGCCATTCTACCAACATAAAGACCCCATACCGATGTTGTTATTCTTCACCAGGAAAAGGAATGAATTGCAAGCACCTTCCTGCCACTGTAAGTGCATTGATACCAGGAGCTATAGATGAAGTTAAAAGACACCCCTTGTGCTTCCCCCTCTCCACATCTCTCACACAATTGACACAGCTACATTTGTACAAAATCTAGCTATAGAGCAGGCTTTCATGGACCAGAAGTCTTTACTCTTTTTTAATCCACTTAGACTAACAGCAGTGTACTGCTAATTCACACGGCGAAGGGCAAAGGGCTTTTTGCAAAGAACAACTTTTCCTTGGAGCAAAAATAGATGAACCCACTTTCCTCCAAAGAATTGATTACTGGATGCCTTTGTGGATTTTGTACAGCAATCTGCTCATGTGAACTAGGTGTAGTTTGGTGGATGCAGAGGCTTAACCCCCCCTTCCTCCAGCCAAATGTGAGAAATGAAGAAATTTATGCTTAAGTTGAGAATTGCAAAAAAATGCAATATGTCTATTTATTTTTTTACACATAACATGTCTGGCTTTCCATGTAATACCCAACATTTAAGAATAATAGCAATACAGAGCCCTCTGATGTTTTCCTAAAATGCCTGTAATGCTAAGAATCTCAGTCTCCATCAATTTGGCAACAGATATTAATAGGAAACAAAATCATAAATTTGTTAAAAGCTAACTTCATCCTGTTAACCCTGCTGCTAGTCCAAAGGAGCCTTGGTCCATAAAGAAGTTTCTTATGAAATGGACAACTAAATATCACAGATTTATTAAATATTAAAGGATTATGTACACTTTAGTGCACTTTACATACGTACTTGTTTAGATTGGGTTTTAAGCCACTCAGGATTTTCAATAGAAATCAAGCATTCCAGAATCCAGGCTACTGCTGCTGCCTCAGTTGAGATAAGCTGCTAAAGGAATTTTTAGATATTACATGGTCTCCTATGTGCTACTTACCATTCAATTACATCAGTGCTGTCTGATCCAATGCAATAAAGATAGGCGCTGTGGTAATTCTAAGAAAACAGAAATACATGCATATATACATATATACACACACATATATTAGCAGGCACCAGCAGACCAGAAATGATTGTAAACTGGAAGGCAGGCAAGTTAAGGCAATTTATACCCATGTTTGTTCAATATTTTAAAATCTCCTTTAAGTATTCAGAATTTTCTTTCTGGAAATGTTCTTGGTGCAATGAGAGATCCCTCAGCAATTAAATGAATATGCAAATATTTTGAAATTTCTAACACTAGTTATACCTATAAAAGCTCAGTGATATTCACATAGTAAGGTTAGATTTGTGCTTCAGCGCTTTGCTGAAAGAACCAAACAGATTTTTGCCTGCTCTCTTAGCAAAGAAGTTACATCAATGTTAACAAAAACACTTTCTGTATGAGCTGGTTATTAGTCATGTTCCATCGGTATATCAGATTTTGCCTCCTCCTTGCCTGACAGAACATCTACTAAATCTCTATTCACCTGTAGACTAAAGCAAGTAGGATAAACCAGGACTGGATGTTTTTATATAAATTATTACCAGAAAAATTCAGTCTGCAACAAGTAAACCCCAGCCTTGTGGATTAGTAGAGATTAAAACGATAGAAAATTATTTTCTTCCACTATTCAATCACGTTTGAAGGTAGTCTTACATCTGCACTCACTTGCACTTACCATTTAAAAATTTTCCACTGAAAATTGAGATTTGATTTTCTAAATAGCAAAATGTCAGCAGCAGCTAAAGCAAGGCTTTTCTTGCAGGTCATGACAGAGATGAAAACTGCACAGCCCTCCTTTTCCTCTTCGCTTCTTTGGGGTCAGTTTCTCTACGCTGTGATAAATGGCACCTAGATCCAGGCAGATCCTGCTGTATGGCCAGCAGGGCTTCCTTAAGCATACCATTGTGCTCCCTGTACCAGCACGTGGCCGGAGCTGGGGGAGCATGGAGCACAGACCTCCATCCAGCCTCCCGAAATGCAGCGAGGGTATGAGCGTAAGCCATCCTTTGTGTGTGTGTGTGTGTGTGTGTGTGTGAGATCTGGAAAATAACAGCTGATTTTTGTTTAAATAAGGCACAGAGCCAACAGCATCTCCAGTTAGTTAACTGTAATGCTTGTAATTTCTGCTCATAACATAATTCCAGTCTAATACATCTGGGAGGTGGCAGTGATGTTATTTCACTTACTAACACACAACTTTTCATCTCTCTTCCTGCAAATTGTATCACACCGTTGGTGCTCCATAGAAAGGAGGTTCCTCTTTAGTGGACCAGATGGCAAGTTTAGGGCTTTTTAAAATCAAAAACCCACCAGAGCAAACTGACTCAGTGATGTTGCATACAGGGACTGCTGAGCACATGAAACAAAGACCCAGCTCCTGCTCACACAGATGCACAAGCTGATCATTTGAGCTTTGTGAGGAGGGATTAAACCCCAGTGGCTGTGCCTTGCCTGTGGGACAGTGGTGCTCCATGTTACTGCACCTCAGGGAGGTTGCCCTGGCTCCCTGCTAGTCCACAGACCCCCTTTCCTCCCTCCAGACTGGGCAGGGGGCAAAGCACAGGGATCACATTCCCACATTTCACCCCAACACAGAGTCAAGACGTAGCTGAGCCAGACAGCAGAACCCAGGAGCTAAGCAGTACTCAGGGTCAGACTGCATAAACACAGTCAGTATTAAATCCGTATTATTTGCTTTCACTGCAGTGCCTTGGGTCTCTGAGAACCTTACAGTGCCAGGCACTGTATGAGTCCAGAACAAACTTACCCCAATATAGAATTTGAATAAGGACAGTATTGAACCATGACAGATTTAGAACACAGCCTTTAAAGATATCATTAAAAATGCTTTAAACCTTTGGTTTTTTGGAACAACACCATCCCCCACCCCTTTAGAGAGGAGATCTTGTCAGGCACTAAATAAATGTTTACAGAAAGGTGTTTATGACTCTACATTAAATAATAGTTTTAGATGGAAATGTTGACAGAGTCTGAGTGCTAGCAGTGCTTCTTAGAATCTAGATGCATCTGGGAATTTATTTCCTTTTACAGCCTATGATAAAAAAAGGGAATAGCTTATCCATGTTTTAAAATCTCACATCCAGGGCCAACCAAAATGATCTGTAATTCCTGAAAACAGGAATTTTTACTGGAAACAGGAACAGAACCTCTACTGTAGATTTTTCAGCAGGAAAAACATTACAAAAATCATCTCCATATGTTGCACAAAATCCTTTTTCTGTTTACAACTCATTGTTTCAGAAGCTGGGATTTTTAACTATCACTGTCTTTTCATTTCTCTATTCCCCTTGTTTATCTTTGTATCTTAAAATGTGTATTTGCTTGAGAAAAGACTCCTTAATTTTGACCCACTGGTGGCCCAGCTAAGCGCTGAGCTAATATTGACTAATATTTCAAAATAAATTGCTCCCTCTAGTGAGATCACGGCAGTACTGATGTCTAGCAGATGTGCCTGAAAACTGCTTGAACGTGTTTCTCTGTACCACTCGATTAAGCAGCTGGGTCATTATGGACTTGATTCTGTGCTTCTTATACAAAACTCCAGATGATCCCAAGAGGAGACTTGCCTGAGCAAGAAGTGCATGATAAGGCCTTCTGCATTTAAGATAATATTATTTACAAAGGCTTATGCCTCCTACGCCATTAAAATCTTCCCTTAAACAACACACCAATTAACTAGCAGACCTTTTGAGGACCACACTAGCTTTCTGAATGCTAAAGCCTTTGCTATGAATAAGTTTCATACAAATAATACTGTTATCACCATCTCCTTCATTTCTTTCTGCTCCAAGTTGCTTGAAAAAAACCCAAACATCCAATTTAAGGTAGACCTTGCTTCAAACAGATCTGGATGCTTCAATTTGTTCCCCTGCATCCAGCAGCTTTTAACGTAAAAAAGAATCAATAATGCAGCAAATTTGGTGGCATCTTCAAAAGTCTCATGAGGAAAAAAAAGATATTTAAAGGAAAGAGCACTAGCATTCTTTTTATCCCCTTCTAGCCTGTTGGCATGATAGTATCAGAAATAAAGCGTTTCATAAAGAAAAGGTTGCCCTTTCTTGCTTTGATAAATACTCAGGAAACACTTAGGAATAAATCCAAGAGAGGCCAAGGCCAGGGTGCCGGTCTGGGTGCTGGGATGCTTCTCTGCTAATTTGTGGGAGACGTTCATTAGCAGCATCAGCCCGAAGCCGGCTGTGCAGCGGGCACGAGTGCTGCAGACAGCAGCTCCCTTCCTGAGCATCCCTGCCCCACGCTCCGGGGAGGCCTGTGGCACCTGAGGAGGGCTCCGCCGAGGCGGCGTCCCCTCCCAGCACACGTGGACAGCAGCTTCCCCGTGCAAACCCACGCTCGCAGGGAAGTAAAACCAGAAACTGGTGCCTTGTTCGGAGCCATCCTGCTCTCTGCTCCCTTCGGCCCGCTGCCAGGATGGGGCCCTCTGTGGCAGAGGCCTGGAGCCCGCTGCCGGGGCAGCCCTGCGGGCTCTGGGCAGAGGGTGTCCCTCAGCACGGCCGAGCCACTGCTGAGAGCAGCAGCGCTTTGAAGCCCTGCTGGCTGCTGCAGGGTGATTTCATTAGCGGCACAGCCTGATTTCATTAGCGGGGTGATTGGATTAGCGTCCGATGAGCGGCTGTAGGAGAGCAGCCGGCCACCCACCCACCCCTGCCCTCCCGGGAGCGCCAGCAGTGTGGGGGCTCGACCTGCCCAAGGTTTGGTGCTGCCAGCCTGGCGCAGGGCAATGCGCGCTGCAGATCGGGCAGGATGCTGCCAGGGCCGTTCCTTCTCCCTGCCGTGGCCCTGCCTGCTATGTGGAGATACAAACTCTTGGCAGGCTCCTGGACTCCTAAGGGAGATCTATCTCCCTCACGATGATGACCTTAGGAGAGCCGGGGATGGGAGATGAAGCCAGAGCCGCTCCAGGTGCTGGAGGGGTGCAGCTGCCAGAAATGCCAGGCCACAGAACCCCACTCAGCTGTGGCCCAGTGACAGGGCCTCTCCTGCATTCTCAGGAGAGACTTTATACTTCAAAACAGTGAACCAGCAGCTCAGCTAGAGTCTGGAAGAGGCCTCAGCCCCCTCAGACTGTATAAGAGCAAGGCCACCGCACCGCGGGAAGGTAGGTGTGAGGGGAGGCAGCAGACATGCCTGAATACTGGGACCTGATGTTGAAACCTCGTGCCTTCCAGAGTGAGCACTGTCTCACCACTGGCTGCAAGGTTTTGTTCTCGATAGCCCATGGGAAGCCAGCCATGAGAAGGAGGTCATCCCTCTGGCAGCTTCTCCTTCCAGCCTGCCTGGCTGGCTGATGGAGAGGGGCTGCGCTGCTTGTGCCCGGTGCTGCCCTGTGGTGCTGAGAGGACAGGTGCCTGATGCCTTGCTGCTTCCTGAACTCTCTCTGGCTCTCCAGCCTCCCTTTGTAATGCTGCAAAAGTGTTGCTGAAATGCTGAGGCTACAGCCGCTATCATGACTATGAACCTGGGTTCATTTTCTATAAGCAAAGTTTAACTGACTGTAGCAGTTCTCCAGAGTTTTGGGCAGAGCCATGTCAGCAGGAGAGCAGCCGCCACAGGCAGTGGTAGATGAGTCCTGCTTCTGTAAATGAAGAAATGACTTAAAGGCAGGTGTTCAGGATTCTTAAACAAATATTTCCTAACTTCTTTTCAGTGAGGAATAAAAGAACATATTACTCCCCAAAGCAATGGATTAAAAAAAACAAACATAAGCCTGTTTTGGAAATGCTAAGGGCATTGTTGTGGGCTACTGAGAACTGTGAGGGGACACTGTCTGGCTTTGCCATTTCCAGCCACACCTCAGGCAGCCAGAGCTTGCTTGTGTCCTGCCATGACCCCTCAGCATTTTGCTGAGCATGGGCACCCCACACAATCACAGGCGCTTGTTTCCACAGTCCCTCAAAGCACAAGTGTGTGTGCGTGTTTGTTGTGTACGTCCAAAAAGAAAGACAAGTTTGAAGATGAAATATCTTCTTAATGTCTCAGGTGCCATCAGTGAAAAAAAGCTAAAAAATGCCTAGCTCAGAATGATGTTAGGGAGTTTATGATTGTTGCGAATTACACATGCCTGGTTTTGCTAGGAAGTTTTTTTTTTTTGGTTGCAAACAACTGCTTGAGGTAAAATAGCCATCTGCCAGAATCCAGCACACTTTCTGTATACAAATGTGTATGCAAGCTCATTGTGACTGTCTTGTGTTCTGAGTGTTTGCCCTTTCAATTCATCATGGCACTGCCCACTGCTTTTTGAAACATATCTTGCATTTTCACTAATTTCTAATGAGGAGCGGCATTCCTCAGAGGTTGTATTGAGACCAGCACTGTTTAATGTCTTCATCAGCAACATGGATTGAGTGCACTCTCCGGCAGTTTGTTAATAACACTAAGCTGTGTGGTGTGCTCAACACACTGGAGGAAAGGGATGCCATACAGTGGGACCTTGAAAGGCTTGAGAGGTGGTCTTGGGTGAACATCATGAAGTTCAGCAAAGACCAGTGCCATGGTCCTGCACCTGGGTCATGGCAATCTCAAGCACAACGGCTGAACAGAGAATGGATTGAGTGGTCCTGAGGAGAAGGGCTTGGGGATGTTGGTGGATGAGAAGCTAAACATGACCAAGGAATGTGTGTTTGCAGCCCAGAAAGCCAAACTGTGTTCTGCAGCCAAAGCAGTGTGGCCAGCAGGGTGAGGGAAGGTATTCTCCCCTTCTATTCTGCTCTCAGGAGACCCCACCAGGACCACTCTGTTCAGCTCTGGGCCCCCTGTATAAGAAAAGTGTGGACCTGTAGGACCAACACTGGTGTAGGATCACAAAGAAGTCAGAGGACGGGAGTGTCTCTCCTGTAAAGACCGATTGAAAGAGTTGGGGTTGTTCAGCCTGGAGAAGAAAAGGCTCTGGGGAGGGACCTTACAGCAGCCTTCCTGTAGGGAGACTCTTGGGGGAGCCTAGAAGAGAGGTGGACAGAAACATTAAACAAGGGTATGTAGGGATAGGACCAGGAGGGGATGGCTTTAAGCAGAAGGAAGGGTAGGTTTAAATTGGATTTTAGGAAGAAATTATTTATTGCAAGGGTGGTGAGGCACTGTCACAGGCTGCCCAGAGAAGCTGTGAGTGCCCCATCCCTGCAGTGTTCAAAGACCTTTGAGCAGCCTGGTCTAGTGGAAGGTCTCTGCCAGCAGCAAGGGGGTTGAACTAGATGATCTTTAAGGCCCCTTCCAACCCAGTCACTTTTATGATTAAAATGTGACATAGAATTAAATAAAATTTTAAAAAGTGACATATAAGCTTATTTATATGGGTTGGTTGTAATTTTTTTTATACCTATAAATTTTAACCTTTATGATTACTGTTTATTCTAGGTTAAGTAGTTATATGCAATGGCCCCTGTGTGCCTAGAGACTGGTCTCTAAGACCAGGTTTGGGCTGTTTTGTTTATGCTTTGAAGATGTATTATAAACAGTTAAGGAGGTGTTTGTGTTTCTGCACGCTGGGTTAATGCCAGTATAATTACATGTAATGGCTACCAACTCCCACTAGAGGCTGCTCTTAATACACTGTGAAGAAATAAAAATAGGGAAAACGCTGCACGTCCTCTGTCTCCCATAAACTAAGTTTTTTCCTTTCTTTAACAAGAGGAAAAGAAGTTAATCACCATGATGCATCTTAATGATTATCCTATTTATTTCCATTGCTAAAGATTTGTTTAACCATAAAATCCCTCTAGCTATTACAATCCAATGCAAGAACAAACTATATTTCCCAGACCACCAATTCTCATTGTTTTTCTAGTGAGCACAGCAAATAGATCAAATTTTTTGTATTGCATTTTAAGAAATATTTGAGCAATAACTCCTAAAATTATAGTCAGAAATTTATGTTTTGCTTTAACATATGTTTTTGGGATAATATATTTCCCATAGTAAAAACTTAATGATACTTCACTAATATGTTTTCTGATGCTTGCTTTTTTCTCCTGTCCCTAATCTTCCCTATCTGATTTGTCTTGGACATATTGCATTAACCTCCTATGCAAGGAGTCCCAACTAAAGAATAAAATTACCTTCAATATTTTGCAAAGAACTCTTAAACATTTTCTGCAGAACTGTTAGCCCCTAAGCCAAGAGTGTTTAAATAAACAAAACACAAGCTGTGTGTGTGTCACTAGGACATTGGTGTCAACTTGCTTTAGTAACTTAATTGCCTCTCTGTTTCCCTGTCCTGCACACTGTTTCCATGCTCACCTCAGCAGCCCAGCAGGCACCCCAAAAATGTCTTTTTCCTGAGTAAACCCATTAGAGTGGAATGACCAGTTTTGTTCTCCATTCATTCAAAATGCAAAGATGGCCAAACCTTTCTTGCTCTGCCCAGTTTTCTCCTAGGTGTGCATCTGCAGCAATGAGCAGGGGACCTGAGGCGGGGTCTGGCCAGCGTGCAGCACAGGAAGTGCATATTGGTGTGTTAGTGGAGCGCCTTGCTTGCATGAATACCATCCTTTGGCCTAGTCCTGACTTTCTGGCTGGGCCATGCTAGTGCCAGCTAAGATGTGCCCTTTGGTGTTCTACCTGATTTGCCCCTCCTGCAGTCTGATTTTAGCCATGGCTGACCTTGCCCTTGGTTGTGGTATTCCAATGTTAATTATGTGTTGGCTCTGCTGCTGGCTGTTCTTTTTTTGTGACTGACTCAATGTTCATTAAAACCAGCCCCAGCTTGCATCAGCCCTTCTCAAATTGCTCAATTGTGTGCTTCTGTTTTGTGGCTAAGGTGATACCTGAGGGGATAGTTTGCTCTGGTTCACCTCCTGGTTTGCTCTGGCTGTCCTTCATGCCTGGAGCTTGTCTTTCCTCTGTTGCAGTTGGGCCAGGAATTGAACAATCTGACTGTGAAGCCAACAGTCATGTTATTTTGGGCATTTAATGGAGGAGCACATTTTTGTTTGTTTTTCTCCTGAACTAAGGAGAAGGAGCATGTTTCTATGCAGCTTGAAGCTTTGTTTTCTGCTGAAGAAGTGGAAACCTGAAGTCTTGTCTCATCTGACATGGAAATTTTCCCTCGTACAGGACTGAGCATTTTGGTTTGGAGTCCTTGAGGTGGTAAGGTAAAATAAGGGCTGCATTTGCAAGAGCATTGGAGGAGAGGAATGCCTCTTACATGCAGTGGTTGGAGATCTTGTGCGGGAAGTGGACTTCTTGAATTTTTGTTTCTGCTGTAGAGAATTTTAAACCCCATGCCTGCCCTTTCAGGCTGTTACTCACACCACTTTACTACAGAATGGTGCTCCTCTACATTTCTAATTACTTAGGGCCTACTGATACAGATCTGAGCTTATTAGCAGCCTCTGTTGAAGGTATCAATCTTTATTTAAGGTAATGATAAAAATACTCTGCAATAAAATACTAATAAAAATATCTGTGTTCTCAGGTGCTCATGTGAAGCAGCAAACTAGGCAGTTACTAATTACTTTTGATTCTGACTATTATTTAAGTACCATGGGAAAATTTGAAAGACCAGGCCCAGTAGAGTTGTGTGGAAGAGTTCATGTGCATTTCTTTGGAGGAGGCAGAACTGAGCCTTGATCTGTTTGCTTTCTTTGCAAGTGCTCCAGCCCAAGAAAAAGCAGGGGTGATGACTTTTCAGCAGGGTTTATGTAACTTCGGGTCCGTAGTGTTTTCTCCAGCTGAATTTGCTTAAGGAACCTGGGTGGGCCATAATTTCAGTTAGGTGAAAGTGACTATTTGCTAAAATAAATGAATCCAATCAGTTTTTGGCTGCCCACCAGACACCTGGAAAATCTTCCTCTTAGGTTGCCACAGTAACTCCTTTGGCTTATGAGAACTTGACCTACAGCTTAACGCCTTTTTTGGCATGAGGTACTTCAACTTTTCCTCTGGCTAATAGCTGTGTTAGCAACCCTCCTAAATGCATCCTGCAGTTTTTTGGTTTCAGGATTCCTCTTTGAGAAAGACATAAAAACCAGCCCTAAGTTGCAGAGCTGCTACAGATATGAGCTGTGTAGCTCAGGGGTTTGCAGTTCCTGGTTGGAGAGGCTTCCTTGCTGACCTGTGGTGTACAAATGCATTTGACAGTAGGCAAAACACAATGGGAGCTCTGGAATGGCAGAACTTCGTCACCCATGTCTGGCCTTGCACTCCTTGGAAGAAATCATATCAGTGACCAGTCCCTCTGTTCACTGCAAACAGTTAAAGAAAAAGGGAAGTATATTTAGAAGTCAGCTGGCCCTCTCATCCATCTCCAAAGGAAAATGAACCTTGATGGTTTAAGCTGGGTGAAGGTTGTGTGGTGGATATAACATTTATAACTGCAACATCTATTTTACGTTAAATTTTACTTTTTGCTAAAATAACGAGCATGTACCTCCAGCCTTCCTTTTGAAGAAGTAGACTCCAGTCCTCTCTCATGCCTGGATATCTTCCTTTCCCTGGGTAACTGTTTCTTAAGACCATCCATGTGTATTGTTTCAGCATCATTAAACTATCAGCAAGCAGATGTCAGCTTGGTAGCCGTCTCTGGATATCAGTTTGTGAAGAATAGAAGGTTGATATGGAAGGGCTTTCTGCAAGTGATGGATTACTGAAACTAGTGAGTGCTATTTACTAATAGTATTTTTTAGATTTTAGGTGTTGTTAAAAGCACAACAAACATTTCTGCAGCAACAGAAGTCATGCTATTTTATTTCACACTATATTGTAGTCATATTTTTCAGAATTTGCTTTTTCCTCATGACTCTTTGTCATGTACACTGGGAAGCCAGAAAGTCTCAGACTTAACTGAACCATATACGCTTCAGATGCTTTATAAATATATCTGCAATTTTTTTCTTTTTTTTCTAAAACACATCTTGGAAAAATTCAGGTATCTGGGCAGCCTTGTGAACCACTGTAGTTCCTGTGAGCTAGAGAATATGAGAATATTTCCTTAGTGTCATATACCTAGGTATTTCTGTGCCAGTTTTCCACATACAGGCATACATTCAACTGCCATAGGTGTGGATGTGAAGTTGAAATACCTCCAGGACAACTGACTTCTAATGGAATACTGGATTTTGTGTAAACACTTGGGAAAACAAAATTCAACCTTGTTTGAGTAATTTTCGTTACTGGATGCGTATAACACAAGAGAAAGCTTTAATCTGGCAGTATGGTACCGTTGTTGCTAGCAACAGGATAAGTTCCTATCCTTGAGATCCAGCACAGGCTAGCTTTTTCCCTCTCACCTTGAGTCCCAAAAGCTGTGGAAGATGTCATCACACAAAATGCCAAGAAATAGTACTGGTTATTGTGGGAAGACTGGAGGGATACTTCCCAGTCATGTTCTATTTCAACGGACATACCATATGTTTAAGGTGGGGGTCTTTTTTTTATGTCTGCATACTCAGAGTGATCTTAACTGCTGGTTTAGAAGCTGGCTGAGTCAGGGAGTTGTAGACGCCTCTGTGTTCCCATTGGTGCTATTCATTTTTTTGCTCTGTGCAGTAATACAATGTCTTCAATTGTTTCTTTACCTGAATAATCAAGATAAAGCATTTTCGTGCTCCTATCAGGCTTACAGCCTCCTGGGGCCCATGGGCTCAGGCTCTATAGGACGCACAGCTGTAGCTGATATGAGACAGATTTCAGAGCTGGTGTAAGGCAACACTGCAGAAGTGGTAAGTGGCCCCTCTTTAACTCCACCACATTGCACTTCGATTACTCAAGATGTTTCTCTGCCTCACTGCCTGCAATAGCTTTTGGTGTGGTACAATAGGAACAGCAGAGTCTCAAAAAGCCGTGTGGATCTAAGGGGCCAGCTGGTTCTGCACTCCCTCACTCGGCTTTATCAGTAGAAATTCCTTCCTTGCTGATCAAATGACCGAGGGAAAATTATCTCTTTTTAAAACAGTTCACATTTCTTTGGATTCAGTTTCAAATTGGCATTCTTAAGCTTATCACAGACCATTTATAAATGCACCAGTTCCTGACTGAAAGATTTAGCATGTACCAGATTTGTTATCCATCTCGGACAAACAGTCTGAAAGAGGCACATGCCATACAGTACATTCTCCATGAGCCATTTAAAGGTAGCAGGAGTGCTGCATAATCTAGAAAACAATTATTTAAAATTGACAGAACCTTTACCCTATGATAAAAACAGCTCCCTTCTGGGGCTTTTGGACTTTCTTCTGTGTTCCTTGACCCACTTAAGATCAGTGTAGAAATCCAGCTAACCTTTCTGTACCATCAAAAGTATCCAAGCACCAGTTAAAACTCTGATCCAATGTGTCTCAGGCACAAAAGCTACTATTGGTTGCAGCTTCCTGAACAGAGTGGGAATCAAATGACAGGTGGCAATTGCTTGGTTCACATTTTAAATCTCCTCCTCTCCTCCATTCACCCAGGACCATGAGCTCAGTAGTTGTTCAGGCTTGTCCTTGGCTTCTCTTTCTCTCTGTGCTTCAGTGATGTTTCCATTCTCTCTCTCTCTGACCTTTTTTATTCTTTCTACTACAGTGATGCACAATATGCACAATATGTGTCTTGTCTGAAACAGTGGTATTGTCTGTGTGACTTGGATGAAGGTTGCTTTTGCTGTAGCTTTCAAGCATCACAGAAAATCTTCATTACTTCCCATGTTTTCCTTGATGACAGCCTACTGCTGTAACTGACAAAGTTGGCCAGCCTGGTCCCACTTGGTGGTAGTAGAGGCTACATGTAACAAGGGATAAAAATATCTGAAAGTAACTTCTTAATCTTGTACCACTCCCATAATAGTCATACTTCTCTTTCTATAGCAGCTTGTGGCAGAAATGTATGAATAATAAAATCAGGGGGGTTTGCCAAAATTTCATTAAATCGTCTCTAAAAGGGAAAATGACTGAGCTGTGTGCTTGTATATCTTTATATTGGTTTCACAATGTTCCACATCACGGCCAGCTGAAATTAAAAACCTTCAATCAAAATATACTGTACACAGAAAAATTTTCAGAGACGACTCTATTGTTGATACAGTGATACAATGCACTGATGGCATTACTGTGTGATGCTACCAAACCTGTTTGTGACCTTAAAACCAACAGAGTTTTTGTTTGGCTTCCACTCCTTCAGTTCATCAAAAGCGTAAAATAGTGAAGGTGAGTTGTTGTATGTTCTACTGAGCTGGCAGCTGCCCAAGGACAATCTGCTCCCTGTCTGCTGCTGGTAGTTTTGGGTGTGTGCAGCTGCTTCACTTTCACTGTTCTCTGTGTGTGAATCTGAGCAGCAAGAAAAACTAGAAGAAATTGCCTGGCCTTTTGCCACCTCCTCACCTTGAAGAGCAGCTGGTGGAGCAAGTTGTAACCATTGTTAGTCAAAATCCTGCCATGTTTTGTTTGCAGGAGGCAAATGACTGACATTTTCCTTTGACAGGTCTTGTGTTTTAACCCCAGCTGGCATCTCAGCCTCACACAGCCACTCGCTCACTCCTTCTTGGTTGGATGGGGGAGAGAATTGAGCATGTAAAAACAAGAAAACTCATGGGTTGAGATGAAGATAGTTTAATAACTAAAAAGCTAATTAAAGCAAAAGCTGTGGATGCAAGTAAAGCAAAGCAAGGAATTCCTTCACCACTTCCCATGAGCTGGCAGGTGTTCAGCCATGTCTATGAAAGCAGAACTCCATCACACATAATGGCTACTTGGGAGCACAAACTCTGAATGTCCGTCCCTTCCTTGTTCTCCCCTCCATCTCTGTATGCTGAGCATGGTGCACTATGGTACAGAATATCCTGTGGGTGAGTTGGGATAAGCTGTCTCAGATGTGACCCCTCCCACTTCATGCACATTCAGTCTCCTTGTTGGTGGGGGGGTGTGAGAGGCAGAAAAGGCCCTGACACTGTAAGCACTGCTCAGCAGTAATAAAAACATCTCTGTTTTATCAACACTGTTTCCAGTACAAATGAAAAACATAGCCCACATCAACTACTGTGAAGAAAATTAACTCTATCCCAGCCAAAACCAGCACACCAGGACAACTGACTTTGTCACCACATTTGTCTGGGCTTGTCACAGCTATTTGAGTGTCTAGAGAGAGGCACAAAACAGTACCAGCCTTGAGTGGAGTGTGGAAGTGGAGGAAAGTGTTTCCATCTGGGATTATATCAGTTGTTCTGGAGTCCTCTGTACCAAGGCCCAGAGGCAAGCACGTAGCCTGTACTGAAACTTCTGTACCTTACCATCATCTCCTCTTCCCTTTGAATAGCATTGCAGAATGAAGGTAAGCAAAGTGCTTTTCCACGATTCTGTCCTCTGATCCAGCTGCAGAGTTTCCTGACAGCTGTGCATGAAATCTTCCTGGGCTACCTGCTATGAGGTGCTCTGTGATCCTGCTCCCAGGACACCTGGACAGACATTGGCTCTAGCTGGTTGTGGTCTCTACTCAGGAGGCCAGGGAGAAGGCAAGGAGGTGCTCACATTTGCTAGCTTGTCCAGTATCAGGACACAGCACATGGAAATCTGGGAACTCCAAACCCCCCCAGCTTCCAGCCTGGGAGAGACAGAGTCGCCCTGATGCTTTCTCCAGCATCACAAGGGCAGAGGGACTTGGGACTGAGAATTCTTTCTTTGCTGTATGTAGTCCTGCAATAGACTCAGTTGCAGCAGTGGGACTCGTCTGACCCCTCTGGGTGCCATTCCCATTTTTTCTGTGTTTTCTCAGAGGAGTTAATAGATTTTTTCCCCCCTCAGAAGTCACTGAAGCTATTATGTACAGCACAGCTGAGCTATGTAACAGCTGTTCTATAACTCATAAAGTTTCATAATTTCATTAGAAAGAGACTGAGATTTCATGTAGATTTTTAAATTTTATTTTTCTATAAGAAAAGAAACAGTAAGTAAAACATGTCTTGTTTGCAGTATTGGCTACCACAAGTTATCTTTTTTTAAAAAAAGATTTAGAAATAAGACAAAAGTAACCAAGACAACCCTTACCCTAAGCTACAGAATCCCAACTAATAACGTTGAAAAAGAAGTGGATAATATTGATCCCTTGTGTACTAGTAGTTAAACTTCAAAAATCAATTGAGAGGAAAGCTTAACTGGCCTTTCTGTAGTATCAGAAAGCAAACCTAAATCCCAGACGTAGAATTTTTATAGCTATGAATATAGGAGATGATTTTCAGACAATGTCAAAACTACTGTTTAATTCCCTTTCCTTCAGGAGAAAGCTCCTATGAGGTGCACTTGGAAAGGAATCCCTGAGTATGCTAGACATACTTCTGTGCAAACCAAGAAGTAGCTTTGTAGAGTGGTGTTCATAAGGAGTGAGACCAGAGTGATCAGCAAGGACACCAGTTTTGCCATCATTTCTGCTATGAATGACTTTCAATCTTTGTCCTGTTTGTTCAGGAAATTCAGCTCTCAGCATATGAAGCTATTCCTGCTAAGCAACTATACCAACATTGCTCTGGCAGTGGTCTCCTGAGTGTTTGTAGAAAAAAATATTAGGTTTTAGTCCTCTAAGGTACCTTAGGTGAGAAATCCACATTGGTAAACATCTTTGAAGATCTGAGTGCCTGATCTTTTTCACAAAGTAAGACTTTGAAGCCTTACTGTACTTTTCAGCCATGATTCTATTTCCTCCTTATTTTCTTTCAGCCATTCAATGTTGCTCTTCACTTGTTCCAGTGTCTGACTCCTGGGCATTTCTCCTGCCCCAGCATTAGGGTATTTTTCAAAGAAATTTTCTATCTGGAAAAGAGAAAATAATTGATGTGAAGTAAATAATGCTGCTATTGGGCAAGCGGCTTTTTACATAGTCAGGGGTAATTCTGACTGGGAGAGATCTATAAGCTCATGCTAGTAGCACTGGAATAGTTTTACAGTTTACTCCTGCTGCTTTAGGCATTTAGAGGATAAAAAATAAGTTTCCTGTCCAGGAGATAGTTAAATATATTGGCTTAAATTCAAGAGAATTGATGTCATCATACCTGCCAAAGCTGGAGCTCTGTGTTGAAGTTTTGGGCAATAGTTACTATTCGACCAAGATATCTGTCATTTATAGTGAATCTAGAAAAAAAATTAATAAAAGATGTTTGATGCAAAACCATAATTATCTGAAGCTTAAACTTCTAATAGTGTTACAATAAAGCAGGTACGCTCAATTTTCAGCATTTCTTGAAATAGCACTCCTACATAATATATGAGCTGTTCTTAAATATGTTTACTAATGGAGTGATCTTTTATGGTGGAATAATTTTTTTAAGTAATTACTGCTTTTCTCAGGCTGGAGGTTAGGAATATTGTGCTCAGCAATACAAAAACTGTCCAGATCACAGCTCTAGGCTTGCAGAGTGCTTTCCTTCTGTGCCCTCGCCAAGCACTCAGAAAGGAGATGGAAGGAGAGATAAGTCACTCAAATATTGAGGAGAAAAGCTACAAGGTTTGTGATTACTTCAACTGCTCATCTGTATGTCTGCTGCTTGCTGTTGCCATTAGAATAATTTTTTTAAAAAAAACCTCCGTTTTATATTGGTATGAAATCAGTTGCAAGAGTGGAGACTTGATTCACTAATTTCTATGCAATAACCAGATTTCTGTGGCCTTGGTAAAACTTTCTCTCCTTGATGACCATTTACTGGTAGTGATCATTTAGGGAAAGAATGGTTTTCAAGTTAGCAACAAAATAGTTTTTCCGCAGCAAATGGATATAATTGTGTTGAATAAGCTTTCAGTTTTCATTTTGCAAAGGTCAGTTATTATAACTGTACAATGAAAACACAAAAAAACATGGCATGCAACAAGATTTACAGGTGGATGTAGTTTCCTATGAGTTCATTAGAGTACCTGTCAACTAAGTACTGCCAGTTCAGTCGTATCCAGTCCCAGGCCATTGTTTTCCCATAGGTGTTATATGAGATGTATCTCAGGACCGTGAACACATCTTGGCTTTTGATGAGGCTGGTGTTGTAAATATATTCCAGATATCTAAGGGAAATGCCATAGGAATCAATGAGAACCATTTCTGAACATGAATATTATTTTTTTTTTTACTACAGTATTTTAAAAGTAAAGCACACAGATGTGAAATTTAACTAGTGTCAAGAGATAATTGTATTGAAATTAATCTTAGTTAGGAATCTCTTTAGCAAAGTAGGTATAGTTTATGTCTCTATTTCTAGCCAAACCTCATTATTATTCCTATATTTTAATGTAGTAGAGAAAACAAGACTGGATCAGTTAGTAGTTCAGCCTCTTATGCCAAGCACCAAGTAGTCCAGACTTTAAAGATCTTACAGGGACCATGAACACATGCACAGGTGGCTTGCTGACATTGACATCTGTGCTGTTTGTTTGGAAACTTTTTCCATACAAAATTAAAATTCATTTGGGCAGAGCATGCCTGCAAGTGCTGCAGCTGTACTTCCAGTTATGGCACAGATGGTTTTGACTGACAGGGTGAAGCACACATGTTTGCAGGGAGATGAGTAGCATGGTCATGGATTCACAGTAGCAGCTGCAGAAGAACATCCTTTCAAGCTGTTGTGTGTTGGGATTAAGAATTGTCTTCTTTTTCCCTATGTGTAATGGACAATTTTGTTCAATCTGTTTGCTCTTCCCTGCTTGTTTGTTATTTTAATAGTAAATTGAGAGACAAGCTTTTACTGCTTTAGGAGGAATTTTTTATTTTCTGCAAATATAGTCTGATCTAGCTAATTAATTCAGGTCTTAATCATGTCAGCCATTAGCTATTTAATGGCTTTAGATTATGGCTGTTGCAGTCACAAGAATTTAGGAATGCAGCTGCTTCCTACCATTAATTTCAATTACTCTAAATCTTATATTTACTCTTTCTGAATCTTTTTGAATCTCCTATACTTCCTTGTTTTACCTCCTTTGAACTTGGAACTCTTTCAAGTAGAGGCTGCTCTATGTTTTGGTATTTAGGTAGGGCTCTAATACAGTGGTGAATTGCCCTGGTGTAGATGTTTGGTTGCATGAGTGCTACATGATACAACAACATGCAAAGTTATCAGATAAGCCTAAAGTAGCCAGTGGGCCTATGCAGGGCAACCACCTGGTGAGATACTTGTCAGACAGTCTGCTGGACCACTCTGGGGAGTATCCAGATTCCTCATCATTGCCATGGCAGCCTGAATTCAACATTTTTTGTTCTAGCTTGAGTACTTCTGCACAGCACCTCAGGGAGCATTGCAAGTTCATGTGGATGCCTTCATAGGACTGTTAATAACAATTGCTCAAGGCTGTTTGCCTAATTTTAGCTAGTTAGAAAGTAGACATCTAAGCTAAACAAACTGGAGGAAATGGAGGGTGACTGACAATACCCCAAAGCAATTCTTTTCATTGATTTTAAGCCCCTTTCCTGGTCTGGGACAAGCAGTGCTTTGTAGGTCTGGCCTCTCTTCATTGATTGAAGAGGAAATGGATGACTAATTTACTCCCTATAATTAACTATTAAGCAACTAAAATTGCACAGGGGGAACACACTGTTGGAAGAGCTGAAGGTTGTTGATTGTATGCAGCAACTACCATGTCTTCAATATCTTTCCACTAAAAGAACAAGGCTTTTTTCCTGCCATAGCACAATCTCAGAGGGGCATGTTAGATAACTGGTCTTGAAAATGCATTGCATTCCTCATGCTGTAATCTGACCAAAATGATAGCACAGAAGAGAGGAAGAGGGGAAAGAGCAAACAGCAACCAATTGCTTCTGTAGGAAAAGAGAAATCTGTGTGTGTTTAAATCACCTGTCCAAAAGGGTGATGTTCCTCACTGATGCTAGGCCATATAGCAGCTTTTCTTTTTCTTGGGCTAATGAAGTTTCTTGGTATTTGTCGAACATGTAATTCCATGATGTCTCATTGCCTGAATTCTGCATCCCATAGCGATATACTATGAGTCGGAGATTTGCAGGAACACTAAAATAAAGAAACGGTACTTAAATATTCTTCCCCCTTTCCTACCTGAGATCAGTGGTGCCCAGTCACATGCTGTGTTCTTCACAAACCACAAAAGATGTGAGTACTCACGTTTCTCCTCGTAACCACCTATCGAAGAGCTGAGAAGCATTGCTCAAAGATTCTGGGTCATTCATACTGCAGGCAAAGTCTAGAACAGATGCACGAAGAAGCCTTGGAAAGAGGGAGAGAGAATGAGAGAGATATTTTCCTACTGCTAACTATTGTTTGAATGCATCAATAACATGAGAAGGAAATAATAAAGATTGTCCCACCTCTGCAAATGGTCTCCAGAATCCTCCCAGCCCAGTTTATCCACAGTTGGTTTTACCAGATTGCGAAAATATTCCTGAAGTAGAAAAAGGGTGTTGTTTACATGTGTAGATTTCTTTAAATAATAATATATATTTAATTTCATAGTTTGTTCTCCTTCATTTTTTTTGAGAACTAGCATCTCTTGAATGAAAAGTAACATGAACAGGCACACACACAATTTTTCCAGATCCCCACAGCATGCCAAGTCTGAATGCTTGCAATACTGATGTGCAGATAGGACAAAGCCAATTTGCTTCTCTCCAACCTTGTCTGTGTTCCCAGATGAAGGCTGGAGTACAGCAAGGACGCACTGCCACAACTGCTTCCCAGAGATGATAGTTCAGGACGTCCTACTTTAGTGACCATTAAATCATGTTCAGTATTTTAGGTCAACTAACAAACCTATTCACTGCCACACAGAGATATAGCCATCCTTTGTGCTGAGGACAGGTGTTTGAGATTTTGCTGCCCTATACATACTTCTTTATTGAATGCAGGACAGCCTTGACTAATAAATACCTGTAACATGCCTTATGGTGACAGATTATAAGACTAATTAGGCACAATGTCTTTTCTCCAAGTGCATGGTCCTGAATGCAGAATCCAAGTAATTCAGATGCCACTATGAAGCAATGTTTAGAGGGTTTTTTTAAGAGAACAGTAATGAAAAGTAAATGTTAATAGTTCAGCATTGCTGAAAATCACTTGAACTTCAGAATTATTCTTGTGAGAGATTCTGAATGATCAGATTCAGTGGTCCCAAGCTGGGTTGGCTTTTATTTTGCTTCATCACCTGAAACAGGGGATAGAGAGTTTTATCATCTTCGAGCATGTTTGCAAGGTAAGTTACAGCTGATATAGCTCTATTCCAAGGTAAATAATCTGTTTCCTTTCCTAGGTATTTTGTGAGTTCCAGGGGAACAGAGTAATTCACAAGTCCAGGTCTGTGGAAGGAGAAAACATAGCTTCTGTTATTTTAATGAATTTGAAGATCTTGCTTCTCCAAAGATATTAGATTTACTATTTACTTTAGAAGGCCTGAAATAGTAAAGTTTGTGAGGGAGAAAGTTGTCTGGAATGTAACTTGGAAGGTGGCTTCCAAAGAGATAACCGAGGATCACTGTTGATCAATGCCTAACTATAGGAGTTGTGCCATTGTGAGAAGACTGCTAGCATTGTGCAGCAGCCCAGTGTGCCTAGAAGTGGGCATGCTTTAACTGACTGACATTAATATCACAAAAAAAGAAAGGAATTGCTGGTTAGCAACATCCTGAAAGTCTCCTGAGGAGACTTAGACTTAGAGGCCGTTACAGATTGCCTAAAATTTATCGGTGTCAGCATGGCTGGGTTTAAGGTCTAGAAGTTTCCAATCAAGTTTCTAAACAGGCTGCTAGCTGAGATGGTAGCTACTCAATGACTTGGTATGCATTGTAGGCAAGCCTCTGCTTTTCTGGATACCTAACCTCTTCTGGAGTGCTTCCATTATTGTTAATAATATGGAGAAAACACCCCTTTCTAACACCTGTGCAACTGAAGCCTGCTTTTTTCTTGCCACGGTACTGAAAGGGAGCATTTCTCATGATTGCAATGGTAATGCAAGTTGACAATTCAAACTTAAATGCAGCCCTTTTGGAGGACAAGATAAAGTAACACAGAATTAAAGCTCATACCAAAGTCAGAAAATTTCCTTCAACCACCTGGGTTGCCTGAATCCTAATTATTAGGCAACAGAAAGTGAAAAATTTGTGTTTCTCAGTAGAGAATTAGTTTACCTTGCTAAAGAAAAAGCGTCATCCAAAATCCCTGCGCGATCAGCAGATGAAAACCTCTGTATGAAAAGAGGAAAAGAGGGATCAAGAATATATAGATTATTTGCAGAAAAACCCCAGCCTCTAGAGACCTCTTATAAGAGACCCACCAGACAGGTTAGACATTACAACACTCACTGTGTGGTTTTGGAGCAGAAGGTTGCTTAAGCTGGCCCAGTGTTGACTATCATAATTCACCCGAAAGAATCCAATGTGGTCTGGATTAACGTTCAGAAAAGTATCAGGAGAAGATGATATTTTAATTCCTACAAAACAAACAGTCATCATTTTGTGCATGTTACATGATGCAGATCTCACTGGAGATTCCTTGACTCCAAACATATTATTTTGTTTTAATGGCTATCAAAATAATTAATTTAAATTATTTTTTTATTTATTTCTAAATGGCTCTGAGTAAAGATGAGTTATTACAGATTTTGATGAATGCCGGCACTTGTCTTACAAAAATGAATTGCAGTAATTACTTGGGGTAGCTAGTTTGTTACATTTGAAAGGGAGTCATTGTGAGTAGGATGAGGATGGTGAGACTTAGTGTCATTGTAAGAAATAAAAAATTGCAAAGAAGTAGTTCTTGCAAATATATATTTTTAAACATTTTTCATCCTCATGTGCACTATTAAAGTTCTCATATTTTATCTTCCATTAGTTTCATTTTTCAGTTTGTTTATCTTTTCTTTCCTGTACTCTTCTTTGATTCTATTTTTGTAGCTGTTGATAGAAGATTTACAAAATAGGCTGAGACTTCATGCAAGCACTCATGCTTAAGAATTTTCCCATTAAAAATGAATACTTGAAAATGTTTCTTTATCAGAAGCTTGGCCTGGTCCAGTTCGTGATGCTACTTAGGAAAATTTTTCCATTTCATATTGAAAACCATGGTATTGAATCTCTGTTTTGAGGGTGTCTGTAGTTAAAAGCATGTTTCTGTTTGGATGTTACATACAAAGTATTTCTAAAGAATTTTTTTCCTACAGTTGCTGTTTGCCCTGCAAGACAGAAATTTTGTGAATGTAGAAGTAAGCACCTAATCAAGACTTTGCATGATTTGTTAAGTTAATAGCCCCTTGCAGCTCTCAGATCATGTGGAAATCAGAGAAAGAAAATTTCTTTGTGTTAACTTCTGACTTGTATCATGACATAAGATATTTTTTTGTTTGCTATTGCATGGATACTAAAAGCAACCAGGTTAAAAAAAAAATCACCCCAGAACAAAAGACAAATTGCATTTAAAAAAAGTAAGAAACAAGTACAAGAAAACATGAGCCAATTGTAATATTTTTGAAATTCAATGGGATGTAATTTAAAATCTGAAAAAAGTCAGTAATTTTTTCCCACAATTTTGTGCACTGGAGGTGTAGTAGAAGAAATTCAGATTTGACTGCATAATAGAACAATGATCAAAAAGAACCATGTAGGAATTATCTCAGTTTGCAAATCAGCATAAGAAAAAGTGATTAATCATTTGTAGTTCTTTTTCTTTAATTGAACTGAAGTTGCCAGTTTACCATGCCACACAAGCATTCATCAGCCTCCCACTTCTCTTTTCTTGGACTGGACAATGGCCATATCTAACCCAAATTGATTTTAGTGCATTATAATTAAGAGTATGCATAGATATTTCCTTGAATAGGACTGTATTTAAGATGCTTAAGCACTATACTGAAACTGAGTCTAAATTGACATCATGTTTGTACAGGGGAAATAGTAATCTTATCACTGAAATTACTAGCAACTCCAGTACAACCAAGATGTGTGCTAGCTCCTGGACCTGAAAACTGCAAAGTATGAAAGTTCATTCTGTGCTCTGTTTTTTGTAAATTATACGGTTAAGTTTCTTCCATTCATTATCCTTAAAAGAGAAGACATTTACCTGTAGAATCTGATGCATTGTAGAAAGTATAATCTGATGAATCACCAAGCTTAAATTTGACTGGTATATTCCATTTGTAACTGAAATTATTTAATGGGAAAGAAAGTAAAATTACATTTGAAGCCAAATAGTAACAAACCCCCTCCAATATGTCTTTGTTTGTTTGTTTATTTTAATGCTTAAATCTTGTTTTTTGAAGCTGACTTCTGCTTATGAACATATACATTTCCTAAATAATTTCAGGCAATATTCTACCAGTATACAAAGCAATTGATTTAGTAAAAGATGATTTTATGTCAATAACTGGCGTCAAGGTTGATGTGTCTAGGGCTTTGTGCTGACACTAGTTAATCTTTGCTATGCTGACTTGAAATAAATGGTTAAATATTACAGAAGTTTTTTTACAGATGGAAAAAATGAAAGAGTTTAAGCAACCACTGTAATACAGTTAATAGGGCTTCTTGCCTTTTGTAGCCTATTTTTCTTCTCCAAGACAATCCTAATTCCTTCATTAAAAAGCACTGGGAGGCAAATGCAACCTTACCTCTTGCTCCTCAGTTCCTTGTATATCTTAATTGGGTAGGTGCAGATTCCTCACTCCAGGGCATGCCCAGGACAAAGATGAGAAATTTGGGCAGGAATAGGGCCACAGCACAGCCTGACCAAGGCTGTGCCCAGGTAATCAGGGATGTGGGACAGCAGAGCATGCTGTGAGTGTAATGTCAGCCGCCTGCATAGGGCTGCTAAAATTATCAAGCCCTTTTGAGCAGTCAGCTGCTGTTCCATATTAGTATATTATACTTCATCCCAGGGAGATTTCCCCTTGGTGACAAGTGCTATGGGAAATATATGTCATCTTTATAACCCTGGGTTAAATAAATGGTCACTAACTTTCAGAAAATAAAAAAAAATAAGGTTATGGTATCTCTTCCTACCTCCAGGAAGAAAGATTTATTGTTTTGTATCTCCTAAACAAAATATCTTACCAGGTTTATACAATTCTTGTGTATAAATTTTTTATACTTGTTTTACTTGTTCTTTTTTGGAGCTTACTATGATGGAATTTAGAAAGGTATTGTGTTTCCCAAGAGAAAACCCATATAGGTTTTTGGGGTTTTGTTTGTTTATTTGTGGGTGGGTTTTTTTGTTGTTTTCATTTTTTGGGTTTTTTTGGGTTTGGGTTTTTTTTTTTTTTCATTTGGGTTTTTTGGTTTGTTTTGGTTTTTCTAACTTATTTTTGTAAATGCATTTAATGAGGTACATTTAACTTAGTTTCTACCTGGTTTGAATCAACATTTGCAGTAGGAACTTACCCAAGATCAGAAGGAGGATGAGAAGCATTTGCACTGGGATCCAAAAGAAAACGTTTTTGTGTGAATACTGAATTATCTCCCATCTCCAAAACGGGGTAACCCATCTGCATAGTCCATGTGTCCATGACTTCCTTCACAGGTTTATTACTTGCCTGTGAATGATGGAAGAAGGTTGTAGTGAAAATGGAAATTCAGTCCTAAGTGGAAAAAAAATATCTCTGGTATTAAGAAAAAGAAAAGCAGAAAGGGGCAGAGGAAAGAGCATGTTCAGGACAAAAAAAATCCTCCATTAAATTCTTTTATGGTGCTTGTCATTGAAGAAAGAAATTATTTGGAAACTTGAACACCCACAGAAGAAATGAGAAATGTGTAGGCAGGAGATTGGCCAGTAACATGGACAAGAAATACTGAGGAACCTTTGAGGCCCCTAGCATGCTCTCTCAATTTTTTTCTGACAGAAAAACGGAACAGGACAGAAAGGACACAGTGGGATTTTTAAAGGCAGAAGCCTCCTTGCAGCATGTCCTGTTTTGAGTGTGAAGGAAGAGCCAGTATTAACCTCCAGCAGCTGCACCAATGTAAAATTTGATTCATTCTGTGAACCCTGAACATCTGTCCTAGGAACTAAAGATGAAGAAAGCTGTCACTACTTCCCGAGGATGCCACCTGTGAAAGAAGTGACCTAGGGTCACTTCTAGTGTTTCCTTCTCCAGATGAGGTAGATGATGTAAAGATGCAAAGCACTAGAGCTGCTGAGTAGGAAGAAATCTGGGGTTGGAAGAAAAGGAAATTATATCAGGGAAGAACCTGACAGTATGCCAGCATAATGGGGGGTAATGAGATAGATGAAAAAAAAATAGTCCAGCCTCAAGGAACAGGAAAGATCAGAAAATGGTGGCACAGATGATAACCCAACTGGGACTCAGAAGCTAGAGAACCAAAATTACTTGGGAACTGATACTACTGAGAGCTTTCAAACACCTGAATCTGGAGAGAGAAAAGAGACAGTATGGGGTGCATGATGGTGGATGAGAGATGTTTACACACATGAAATGAGTTTGAGTTGCAGGGGGAATGTTTCAGTAGCAGTGTGTTTGTTAGCAAGGCCTCCTTTCTTGGTTCTTATTCCACTCCCACAGCCTTATGCAAAAAAAAAAAAAAAAAAAAAAAAAAAAAGAAGAGAGAAATATACTGGAAATACACTGAGAGGCTGCCTAGTTTGTGATCTCTCATTGACAGAAGAGCTACAGAATATTAAAAGTTTGAGAAACTGAAATCTGTGGGTGAGATATGAAACATTTATTAGCCGGGGTTTGGGTGGATGCAAAACACACCTCTTCCAGAGCTTCCCAAAATTGTTGTGTCTTGGCATTCTGGAAATGGTGTTTCTTCAAATATGCCTAGAGAGAGATGGAAGACCGTGAAAATACTACCAGTGTTTCTTGTTTGCCTATGAAAACAATACACATATTCAGTTGTACAGGGATACAGAGAATACATCTCAGTTGCACAAAGTATCCCCACATGGGTGGTAGCACTGTGAGTGGGAGATTAAATGGATCAGTATTCAGCTGATGAAATTCCTTTGCTGTCTAATGCAACCCACAACACCAAAAGTCAGCATTTTCCAGAGTGACTTGTTAGTAAGAAATAAATTTTTATTTGAAGATTTCTTTGTGTTTTGTTTAAATGGACACCACTATACCCTGCTGCAAATTCCTGACTAATGTAAGAGGCTGGTTAGCAGGAGGAAGATATTTAATAAGATTTCATTACCTGTAGACTCAGAGTGGAAGTAGGAAAGTCTAGTCACCTCTAAGTTTTGATCAAAACGATTCTTACATGGAATAATGGTGTTCAGTAAAGAGTTTGCAATGCCTAAACCTTATTCCCAACCTGTGTCTTCTCGGCTGCTTGGCGGGTGTTTTCCTACCCTGCCACCTGCTCCCGGTGGTGTTTAGTCAGTAGATGGTGCTGTTTGTTTCGCTGTTGGCCACAGCTGCCTACCTTAGCGCTCCTGGAGGCACTGAGCAGAAGGGAAGGGCTCTTGGAGAAAAGGTGTCTGTATTTTCCCATCTTGGGTAACTGTTCTGATTGAATAAGTGAAAGGGGGAGTAAAGGAAAATACAACAATCTTGTAGCAGCCCATAAACGTGCTCTTCGTGAGAGAGGGAAGTAAGAAAAATGCAGTAAGCCTGCACTGTAATGCTTGTTACCAGTGTCTGCTCAGAATAAAGGACAGACAAGCTTTCTCCTTCTGGGATGGCTCCTTTCTCCCATTTTGTCATTTTGTAGCACCACGTTTTTCCTCCACAAGAAAGGAATATGAACTGCGCAATATGTCTCTTTTCTTCTCCCTATTACCTTCACTTTTCAGGGCTGGGCGTCCCTGCATCAGGGCACAGATGAGCTGATGGCTCTAAGAGTGTCTGTCCCTACATGTCAGCCTTGTGTGGGTTGGAGGATTGTGGCCATAGGAAGCCACAGACACACTTTACAGCAGAATGAGGGTATCCCAGATGACAACAGGATAATAGTGGGGTGTAGGAGGTTTTTCCACTGAAAGCTGTCAGGAATTTAGGTCCTCACTGTCTCACTATCAAATCTTTATGCTATTCACATTCCTGCTTCTGTGGGAGCATGGAACTTCTTCCCCTCCACGTTGTCCACTCAGTACTGAAATCCACTAAGTACTTTTGCTACCAGTACCAGGATCTCTGATATTCACTTTTTGAATAATGGTTTTGCTACTGTCACATGAAGATGGGATGTATGTCTGGCAGGTTTTGGTGCCACCTTTACCTGACAGCCTTTCTGGAAGAGATCTGGTGTAATCCAGTCTTGAATCATTCTGAGGATTGATGCACCCTGAGGAAAAATGGAAAAGGGAGAAGGTCAATCCACACTGCTCTAACATGATTTTCATTCATCTAAAAGGCAGCATGTGAATGAGTATTTTATAAAGCAAAAATAGAAATCATCCATCAGACTAAGGAAGTGGTTTTTTTACTTCCTTTGTGGGATAGCATGCCTACCTGGTGGAGCTTAAATCTGGATGTGAGAAGGAGTCTTTAGTTGTAATCAGACACTTGTTCCTATGTTCAGGTCCTGATCACTGCTGCTGCAGCTTACTGTCCTGCCACTCTACCAGTTTGTGTGAGCAGAGCTCCCTGTTTCTTGTTGAACAGGACAGGGGTGAGGGCAGCTGGAGACTACCCCTGTCAGGAGAACAGCCTGAGAGAGGCAGTGACTTCAGATGAACACACAACAGGAAGGGAACTCTAAAAATGCTGCAAATTTGGGGCTTTACAGGTTGGGTATGCCATTTGAAGATAAGGAATGAGATTTGTTGAGGACTAGTGTAAGAGCTCTGGCCTCTAAAGCAGGCTAGAATTGGAATCAGAGGAGTTGCTAACTGGGACGTCACAGAAAATAACCCAAACAATTAGGACCTTGAAAAAAGAAAGATACAAAAGGCAGACAGGAGAGAGAAGTAGAAGAGCCATGTGGAACAAAGAACCGAGTGTATGCAAAATAATGAAGAAAAAAAAAAGGAGTGCAAACTCCATCTAAGATGCAAAATACAATTTTAGGATTAGCATGTTTTCATTTTCTGAGCTAAATCAAGGGGCAGCTTAGAGCCTAATGTTATGGATAGTTTAAAAATCCAGTTGCCCCATGAAAACAAGAATATTATCTGAATTCTCAGTAAATCCTGTTTCCTCTATTTATGTGTCTGAGAATAACAACTAGATGAGTCATGGCAGAGGGACTGTTTGAACAGATATGCCTCAAACTGCTTTCCAGGCTATTGTTGGTGAGTCGAGGTGGTCAGCAGATGACTGTTTTCTGATACAGAAATCTGATGTGTTTGCTATGGAATATGCTCAAAACCAATTCAGTAACATTTAGAACAGATATCTATTAGTGGTAATCCTAAAGCTGCTTAATGATCAGTGGTGATCATAAGGCCACGAGTATGCGCTAGGGAACCTCAGTTCCTCAGCTTTGTTTCTCAGCCTCTTCTTACCTGATATCACCACTCAGAAACCATTCTCTCCCATTTATATTAAAAGCCAAAGTACAAATACAGACTTATAAATGATTTGGTAAGAGTGGAGACTTCTTTTGCTTTAAAATGCAGTGTATAGTTAGTCACTTGCACCTTCTACTATTATTTTTCAGTCTCTTCCCCCCTCTCTTGTCATTCCTCTGTAGTCCATGATGGAGTGTGTTTGAGAAAAAGTCATCCTAACAAAAATCACTGATTATAGGAACACCAGTATTTTAATAACTACCATTTCTTACAACTATTTGGGGAGGCTCAGGAAAGTGACCTTAATTTGACTAGCTGACATTCTCTGATGGGGGTATAGGGGGGAGTCTTTTATCAACACCCACATAATTTCATAGTGATTGCCAAGTATGTGGCAAGATTTGTTTGTGGCAGAAATGTGGAAGATTGATCCTAAACTTCTGTAGCTGGGAAGTTCCAAAACTATGGGGGTCCAAGAACAAATTTCTAACAGAACATATTTAAGACAAAAAAAAATCACTGATACTTTAATGAAACCATTCAAAACAAGAGAGAGGCTTAAACTGGGAAAGAGATGAGATGCAAATATTTTTTAAAAGCAGATTAAAACAATTATGTACATTAATTGTTTACTCACCAGCTCTACTCTAGTAGAGCTTTCCTAGGCCTATAATGCCCTATCAATCCCACAGCAGTTAGAGGATCTTGTACAGAATACACTGCAATGACTCCATAGACCCTTAGGCAATTCATTAGAGTCTTAGGATTGGATAAACTCTCTGGTTGTTCTGGTAAGACTAACAGAGAGCATTCCAAATTATGCTTTATTTGTTTAGCGATGAATATTATCATGAGAAGATGGTTTTAAAAAGAAAAATACAAAAGAGAAGCCAAAATAAAGCCCAAAAGAAACAAGCTAATTTTGTCACGCATTTATATATAAATACCAACAGTAATTTGAGCTAAATCTACGCAAAGACTTTCTCTTTCAAGCCAAATTATAACCCAAGCCAAATTATATCCCAAGCAAACTGTTCCCAAACAATGCACAAGACCTCAAGTGTTTTTGCTTAAAAAAATGAGTTCATGTCGTAATTATCTAGGCACAAAGAGATGAGTAAAACTAGGATTTTTTTTTCTCCATTGTTTTTACAGACCCTGCAAAAGTATGTCTCTTACTTAGCTCACCACTAAAATAGATTTTGATCCAATGTATTTGATTTAGCTCTGTATATTTCGTGACTTTTGTTAGTTTGATTTAAAAACTGTTACACAATGCGGGTTTTTACGTGGTTTATGGTTTGACTGTGAGGCATTTATGATGCAATAAATACTGGTTGTATTGTTGGATAGAGAATTTAACAATTGAAAATAGAAAACTGATGAAAATGGATGGATCAAGTCTGGCTAATAAAAGTAGTATCTATAGTTACAGACTGTTGCACAACTGAAGTTAAAGTCAATGCAATATATACTGTATGTTTAGCTGATAATGGGAGCTTGGAGGGAAAGCAACAAGTAGTATTTAATAATGCTGGATTTTGTGTGTTCAGTGCAAGTGTCTTACGGCATCAGATAGGGAACACTGACAGAGTCATATAAGAAGCTGCCAATAAAAATATGGTGTATCAGGTTCAGAAGCAGCATGAGAGATGGCTGGTTGAGGAGAAGAGTGACAGAATTGTTTCTTCCTATGGGCTTGTCTCTTGATGCACTGCAGAAAGCAACTGGAGGGAACAGTGTTGTTGGGGGCCTTGAGGCAAGAGACTCCCCTGGTTAGATTCAGGGGGGCCTCTGTTCCAAGTCTAAGGCTTGTCTACGGACAAAGTGGCTTTGGCTACATCTGATATGGAGAGAGAGAAGCTGGCCTCAGCCCCCTAGGCTGGGTCTTCAAAGTGGGGCTCCTCAGCATGGCTGCTGGTGTCCCTCATGCTCTGGACCTCACAGCACTTTCCCACAAGCACTGATCTCCAGGCTGCCATCCCACACAGCAAGTACTACAGAGGCCACGGGCTACCGAAGGCCTCTGTGTGTCCTGGTCAAAGCAGTGGTTGGATGACTCCAGCATTCCAGTTGTCTCTCTGCTCAGACAGACCCAAGTTATCCTTCCAGCTAGCTCCTTAGGGAGTCTTTATAGGCACAGGTCCTCACTGCCACACTCTGGGATGGGAATGAGCAAAAATCTTATCAAATGCTTAATGGAGTGTCTGCTACCACCTCCTGGGCTATTGGAATATTGTACTCCAATGCACTCCTGAGCTCCACAACTTTCAGTGAAATGTGGAGCTAACTTATCTCTCAGTTTAAGCCACTGCCAGTAGAGGCTGGTGTAGCCCATCTTTGCGTAGGTTTTTTGGGTGGCTGGGATACTGGGAGCAACTTGGGATAAAAAATCACTTTCCTGTTTTCACTGCTTGGTTCCCTGCATTGCTTCCTCAAAACAGAAGTTATGCTGGCCTGCCTGTGTGATGGAGAAGTGACAGAAAGGATACCTGGAACTCTGCCCTTGCCTCCTCTACTGTTGTGTTAGATTATGAGCCTTGACATAACTGGGCTGCATCAGCCCGAGGTGATGGGAGCGGGATGTGATTAGTACCTGGTTTAGTTTAATTTTAAACCCAGCACTCTAGTGGCAGAGACCGGTGACACTGTGCTTTGCCTGCATCACTGCATGCTGTGAGCAGACCTGCATGGTGCACAGTGGCTGATGGGGCTCTGGCTGCTCTGCTCCTCTCACAGCTGCTTTTAACTGTATTGTCACTGACTGCAGTTGGCAACATCCCAGAACAAAGATCTGCACAGACACAGCTCAGGTGAGTTGGGAGTCCTGATTATGAGCACCCCTGACTTTTATCTCCTCTCTAAAGTTGCCCCTTCCTTTTACATCCAAAGTCACAACAGAAGGATGTCCTACCTTACTGTAGGATATCCCGTCAAACACAGAAGTGATCTCAGCTGGAGATGACACAGTGGTTACAATTGGGTGGGAAGACAGCAAAGAGTCATCCTTCAGTACAGGAAGCACATCCTCAATTAAAACCTGTTCAGACTGAGAAAGAGAAGACGTTAGAATGGAAACAAAGGCAGAAGTAAATGTCTACTTCTCAAATAAGTAGCTTGAACTTCAACTTCTCTAGGCAATTTGAAATAGAATGAAATCTCATGCCTCTAAAGAAGGACTTGCAAACTCTTGCTTTACATCTGAGAGGGCAGGGATACAATTTCTCCTTAACTAAGAGAAATTGCCTTTTTCAGATCCTGTTTTCCTGTGTGTATCCTAACACAGACACACCCATCCCACCCTCCCTTGCCCCCAGTAGGGCAAAAAGAGTAGCCTGTGTTACCAATTTCAGAAGTGGGACAATATTTACAAAGCATTATGGTCTCCTTTTACAAAAGAGGAGCTGGGTAGGAAGGGAGGGAGGGAAAAAGGAGGTAGTGTTCCCCATCCTAAGTCTTAAATGTTCTTTTAAATTTATTTGAATTTTTTAAAAAAATTAACTACCCAACAGTTAAAATCCCCTTATTTGCTAATCAATATTGACCAAAAAAAGACTAAAATTCAATTTAGCTTTCCTCTTCTAATACCTACTAGGATAACATTGAAATGTCTTAGATCTTAGGTTAATATAATATCTAGATATAAAAAGGACTTTTGTATTTTAAACTCAGTAATTAGATTTTTTCTTACATAGTTAGGACCACAGATCTTCTACTTTAAAGTGTAAAAGTGACCCAGGAAATTATTCTGTTCTTAGCCTCTCTGCAGGGAGAGAGGTAGGGAAAACAACAAGTATGCACTGCCTGTTTCTAAAGTCACTAGGGTCAGGAGATAGTAGATTTTAACAGGTTCAACCTATGTGAAACCTACTCTGCTCCCTTCCACGGGCATATGTTGTGAATATCTTAGCACCCAGAACCTCATTATACCTGGACAGATGGGGAAAATAAGTATGCTCTGTGCTATCACATCTGTTTGGGAGGGGAGGAAGGAAGGAGCAAGAAAACTCCCTTTATTCACAGAATATAATGCCTCTTTAAGGTTAACTTCTTTGCAACACCCTTAAAGTGTCTGGAGCTGGCACAGTTAGCACTTGGGCTATCCACTGTCACTACCTATTTTTGCACTGTACAGAACAGAGATTGTCTGAGTTGGAGCATTTGAAAGGACACTAACAATGCTGGCAGAAGCTGAATGGGAGTCCACTATTTTCCTTGATAATAGCTCAAGCTGTGGGGCTCAAGCAGGTTCCCAACCCTTACCAAATTAGATAGCAATCCTAAATCCTATGAAGAGAGTACAGCCCAACAAAATAAATACAGGAAAATCTCCATCTTTCAGAGTTAGACCTTTAAGCAACCCTGCAAAACTGTTGAGACTCTTTCCAGAACCCACCTAGGTGTTACTTGTCATAATAGCTGAACACTTGACTCACTTTTTAAAAAAAAATGACTCTTCCCTGCAGACTGAAGGTTCACAAAGTTTACTTTGACTAGCTTCAGACCATGACATAGGTAGGTGAAAAACTTAGACCAACTTTTTCTTTATGTTGCACCACACTATGTTAGTTTTCTATAAATATACTTTATGTCTTCATCATCCTTGTCTAAATTTTACTCCCTTCCAAAATGTTTCTCCCAGCCCCGCCAACCCTCCATAAGTCAGAAATAATTACCATTTTCCAATCTGGTTCTGCTGCATTTGCTCCCAGGAACTCAAAATAACTGGCAAATCCTTCATTTAGCCACAAATCATCCCACCAGTCCATGGTTACAATATTTCCAAACCACTACAATTATAAACATAAAGATGTAGGTTTAGATAAATAGTACATGTACATTTCAGTATCTCACATCTGCATATTTGATTTGTTTACTTTTCTTCCTGCTGCCAGATGAAAATTATCATAATTCTGGGGTTTGAATAGGAATGAAGGCCTTGCCTTGTGTTAAAATACCACTTTTATTATAAAATTACATATTACTCGGGAGATTGCTAATGATTCATGTGCCACTGAAAATATTTTTAGTTTCTTCCTCTTGATTTGATGATTTCTGCTTTTAAGGATATGTTTTCAGACAGCCTCCACAGTGTGTAAGTGTTCTTGTTTGCCTGCCCAAAAGAGACATCTGCACACGTAAATTAGTTTCTCTAAGACATTTTAGACAGATTTTCACAAACTGCCTGACAGTCTGGACCCAAGCATCTAACTTCCTGAGAAAATTTCCAAGGCAGTAGTCATGGTATTTTAAAGCTCTAACAGGGATCTCTTTTAACATGATATTTTGCAATCAGACTTTGAGCACATGTAGAAGATCCTGAGATTATGTTAATGACAGTATTTTCAAGATTAAAATGTTGTGGCTATATATTTGAAACACTGTAAAAGTGACTCATGTCCTAAAATATACCTGATGAACGAGCTCATGGGCTATCACAGTAGCTACTCGCTGTTTGTTGGATGTGGCTGACTCCTCAGGATCATACAGCAGGTTTGTTTCTCGGTATGTGATCAGGCCCCAGTTCTCCATAGCACCTGTTCCAAAATCTGGAATAGCTATTTTATCTGCATTAAAAGAAAGAGACAACAATTACCACTGTATCCTTTAAATCAATTAGCTTTTCCTCTCTCTGTGTATTTACAGCCTGCTTTGCTTACCATTTTGATTGGCTTACTACTGTGGACTGCAGGCTATGATCTGTGTTCAAGAAGAGAACTGGCCTAAAGCAAGTGCCCTGGATCTGCTGAGATTAACAGAGGTAGGATCAGTTGCACTTACTGAGGATCTGTCCTAGAAGGTGATGCTATGCCATCTCCTGGGAGTGTGCATATCATACTAAATTGTGGCTCCACAAATTAATGCTATTGTCTGAGGATGTGCTGTAGGCAGTAAACCTCCTGAAACTATTTTAGAATAATGAGGCGTGACATTGTTTGTCACACTGTTGTATTAAAAATATTTATTGACATGTTGACTGAAGTAAAGCCCCCATGCAGTGAACAACATCTGTTTCTACGCCTGGCAATTTGTGGGGGTCACTCATTTATGGTCAGTAATCAATACAGGTTTAAATGAGAATTGCAGACTCAACTGAACCGGCATTTTCTTCTGCAAATAATGACCACAGTCTTTCTATGTGGGTTAGTTAAAAAGTACAGATGGATTTTAAACTGAATAGAATGAAAACCCCTCTCCCCACTCCAACAGAAGATAGGAATTACTTATTTTAAATTAAACAACTTGATTACAGGATCAAGCTGATATTTGGCAAGGGCTTCAATGACAGCCAAAATGAGGATACAAGGAGAAAGGTAATGACAGAAGCCATAAATCAATGTGAAATACAATATTTAAATAAATCATTATGCAGAAACATATCTAATTCATCAGGTTGGAACTGGGTAACTTATAATAATGAAGGAATAACAAGGCAAGTCAAGGTTAGGGATCCAACAAATAGGCATTCTGGGAAAAACGGTATAGAATCTACAAAAGTATCTATCCTGTGACACTGCTGACCTGAAGATACCAGTCCATCCTGTCTCACAGACAGGCCTTTATCCAGATGCTGCCATGGCAAAGTCATGAGTCTTTCATGACAGTGAAAGTTTGAATATAAAGCACAGGTGAGATATAGTACCTATTGTTACTGGGGACCAGTGTGTGAAAGAACAACATATTGTACTGGTTTCCCTAATTCACTTGTCATTGAAATGCAAACATATTTACAGTAAACTCAGGTGCTGTTTTGAAAGGAGGAGGTAAAAGTCTATTGTTAAAGTAACATAGGTTAGCCTGATAGGTACAGGTACAAATAGCCAACAAAAGGTTTGCACAGCATTATTAATTATCTTCGAAGTTTTGGGGATTTTTTACCCCCTGTATTGTTTTGACTTGTTTGCAGCTAGTATTTTTCCATCCTTTTAATTTCATGAATTAACTGAATTACCTCTTTGAAGGTCTTAGGAGGGAGAATTTCCAAAACTCTGATTGCATTCCCAGCTTGATTATTGTGCATATTAAACTGCATGAATCAGATGCAGAGTCCAAATATCTCAAGTTAAAGGATGTCCACTACCTTCTCTTTGTTTTTGTAACCATGGGCAAAATTTGAGAGCGTGCCCACTCTTATTTAGTCCCAGATCTTTATTTAGCCCAGCAGTAGAAACTACAAATTAGATGCTGGACGACATTAATCTTTCTAAGACGTGGCTACACACCCACTTTGCACTAAAGTTAATAAATAATATGACATACTCTCTGGCAGTTTACATCTTCACTTATCTCACTGCTGACTTTTGTCCAGAAGTTCATATGGAAGTGTTGAAGTATATTTTTCTGAAACTTCTGGCTCTGTTTTAACTCATGATGGTCCTTTGCTGATGACACCAATGCTTGCCTTGATTTTCCACAAGATGCTTTAAAATAAACATGCCAGGACCAGTTCTTCAGTTCAGCAAACTGAACTGTGAGAACTGGCAATAAAACAGTGACTGAGACCAACTCATCCATCATGACATTTAGAAACATCTTGAACTACATTGGTACAGTTTTAAAACATCCTGACATAATATCAGCAGTTAGCAACCAAATACTTTCATGCTGTTTTCCACCAAAGCACAGGGATTTGTAGGAGCAACATAATCATGACACTGAACTAACACAATAAAAGATATAAATGTTCATAGTTACCCAATTTTGGAAGAGAGTAGCTCAAATTAAAGTACTGTTCAAAGAAGTCAAATACAATTTTTGTTACATTTGCTGCATATTCTGCAGTGTGTATTTGCTGTGGCTGGGCGTAAACTCTCAGCTGTAAAATACAGAGAGACAATTAGAAAAGTTTTCAGTTAAGAGGAATCAGGTGTCTAACACTGAAAAGGCATTTAGCATACATATCAATAACACTACAGGTTTTCTCTGAGACTGGTCTGAATGCTGAATTCTGTCCCCTATCACATTTATTCAACAAAGTTTTTCAAGTGTTGTACATAAGAGATTCCAAGCCAACATATGCACACTTTCCACTGTTTGTCTGAATTTTAAAATTGGCAAGACCCATGGCCTGAAGCTCACAGTGACCAAGCCTCAAGCAGGCCCTGGTTACATACCCCTACTTCCCTACTGACTGGTTTTCCCATAGAGGAAACCTGGGCAAGCACAGTCAAAGGGGATCCACTTGTTCTGAGCAGTTCAGTGATCTTGACTCATCCCATCAGATCAATCTTCAGGAGCACATCTGTATTGAAATGTGTCAGAAGCCCATAGCACCTTATTTTATTCAACTTCTTTGTACCTTTCCTATGTACTATCATCATGGTTTCCTCTTCTCCTTGTATGTTTGAAGACCTCAAACCCACTGACGACCATGCATTTACTAGATCTGTGACCCTTCCCAGACATGCTGTGCCATTCAGGTTGAGTGACTGTTTAACCAGGACCTTGGGCCACACAGCCACAGCTTTGGTGCCTTCTGGGCTGCTGCACCCCAGGAAATCATAAGCAAAAATCTTTTATGACCAGGCAAGTCTGGGAAAACTGGCATGTTTGGTAGCCCTGGCATGTTTGGTGTGATGAGTGACCATTTCTGTGCTCCTCCTGTATATATGAATGCAAAAAATGATGTGTTGAATGTTGACCTTTCTCTCCCTGAAACCTGGTGCCTGGTGCCACTTTGGCTATGGCTGTCAAGCAGTAGGAAACAAGCACTGGAGAACTAGAATCTTTATGGCACCCATGCCCATTATGAGGAGGTCTGTAACTGGAAAAAACCTTTTGAGAAGTTATCTTCACATTGTGAAGGCAAAGTTTGAGTTCAGAACTCAAGGAGCCTTTTAGGGATCTTTTCCTCCATCTCTCTGTCCCGAAGCTTGTTGGAGCTGTATGTAGTCTGTTCTCTTCCCTGCCCCTGAAGATCTCCAGTGTGGATAAGAGATTTCTATATTCAGTGAAGTTTCTAGTTTTGGAAAAGGTGATCTATCTCATTTTGCCAGTTCCATGACTCTTATGAATGGGACACATTCATCTGCTACACTGGTGTGGCTTATTTACTCCTTCAGTGCTGTCTTACAGCCAGGAGTTTAGGGCCCAAGCTGAGCAAAAGATATGGTCTATTCCAGGAACTCTTTTGGAGCCTGAAAACACATCGATTTCAATACTATAAATTACACTTCCTCCAAATTACACTTCCTCCAATGAGAGGGGAGGATGGGAAAGTGTTCAGAAATAAAGCTGGAACAAAAACAACACCCCCCCCCCCCAAAAAAAAACCCCCAAAAACCAAACAAAAAACCTCCAAACCCCAAACAAAACCAAAAAAAGCTTATGAAATTCAATTAGGAATACATTCCAGCCAGAGGATTTCCCCTAGGGTCAGTTTGCAATTACACTCTGCAACTTCCACTTCTGTAAGCTCTTTACCCAATTTAGCAGTCTTCAGTCCCCTAGCTGATCCATATTAATGGCTTCCAAAACCTTTGGCCTGCACTAGAACTGACTTTGGGTTTCATTTGTATAATCTCCTCTGTGATTTTTCCAAACCAGACATTTGGTACCTGACAAGAAGTCAGCTCAGGAGCATTGTTTCCAGCTTTGGACACATTTCCCACCAGTCATTTCATTAATGTCTTCATTAGGGCTTTCAGAGTGAATGGCAGAGTTTTAAAATAATTTACTGTGTCATGTGAGCTGTATGCTCTTGCTGTTGTTTATGAAAGTAATTTATGGATCAAGTGGATACTTTCTGCTGAATGAGGGATTTATTTTTAGACATTTACACAGCAAACTATGGAATGTTCTTTTCAGTAGTTTGTGAATCTAAATACCTTTGTTCAGCTGGTCTTCAAAGTTCTTGGACAGGGAGCCTTGGAAAGGCTAGAAGAATAACTTTCTATATATATGATTAAAAACCCTAAAGATAGTCTGGTTTCCCTGGGGAAAAGATAATTTTTAGTGATGGATCTTCTGCATGTATTTTATATTGGTACAACTATGTCCATGATACGAGAAAGGAAAGTTATTATTTTAACCTCACTTAAACCCCAAGTTTTCCAGTGCAGGCAAGTCCTCAGACATTGTTTAGTGAACAACATTAATAAAGTATGTAGTAACATAGGCCTAAATTAGATATTTCTTCAGGCAACCCCTGTACTGACACGAATACCCCTGCGTCTACACACATGCACTTTAATTACCCTGTTTCAGTGAACACTCCCTTCTATTTAGAAAAGCTACAACCAGTCAGGAACATTGTGGGCTGTACTGTTTTTCTTGGGGAAAAAAAAAATAGTGACCTCAGGGCCATCCTCTGGAGCATGGCATGGACAAGTAGTAAATGTTTAACTTCTGCATGTAAGAAACAGTGTTGCACACTTCTTCAGTACATTTTTTCCCTACTGCACTATGTTCTGCACAAAAATCTAGAAAAAATTTGATTTTTAAAGGAACTGAACTATACAGTATATCTAGTGAGACCAAGTAGTCAAGGTCCTGTCCCTTATAATGAGTGGACCAGCTATGCTGAAGAGCAGATGGTTAATAAAATTGTGTGATTGTATGGCCAAAAATGTACTCCCGTGAATTACTTAGCCAAACAGCAGAGACCTAAGAATATTTCATCTGTATCTCAAACCAGGTTCCATTTGCTTGTCTAAGTGTAATTTAGCTTTAATTATTTGTCAAGTAAGAATATAAGCATACAGCATGATGCTAGCAAGGACACAGACGGAGGCCTCAGCCCAGTCCTGTGACAGGAAATGTTTGCTAAGAGCTGAATCAGAGCTTTGGAGATTTCTACGAGACAGATTTTAACATCAGCAAACAGCTTTCAGTAGGGAAGGATTTGATGAGCTTTTTTGGTTAAAGCAACTAAGGAAGAGCTAACTTGCTAAGGGAACGGCTGGGGTTTTATTCTAGATTCCCTGTCCATTTGTGACATTGTCTCCAGAAATCGAGGAAACCACTGCCAGCTCATATGAACAACAAGACCCTGTGTTACATAACGGGAAAGGAAGGGGAAGAAGCAGGAGCATACAGCCCTAGGGATCACTCTCTGTATCAGATGAGAAAAAGATCTAAACCAATAAACAAGTAACAGTAGGTTGAGATTCCCAAACTGGGTTTAGGCTAAATGAGGAGTTTCTGTTGAGGGGCAAGTTGTGTTTTGGATTTCAGTTTGTGATTCGATGCAATGTCTTGTGATCTCTTTATGTCTGATCAGCTACACCTTCAGGAGATTTGAATTTAAGCAAGAAATGGAGTGGCCTGCCTGCTGCATCTAAAAGAAGGAGCTATTTTAATTTAATAGCTTCAGATTAAAACCTATTTGCTTCATTAGGGGATCTCCCAAATATCCACCTGTTTAGGCAGACACTATCATTTCTATACTTATCTTTACAGAACTTACATTGGGCAGTTTCCTGTTGCCACTGTGGTAAAATAAAGCAAGCCAGTATATAATGGCACATAGCGCTATAGCCCTATGTCTTATTGGCTGTAATAATATCAAGTGCAATTTAGCTCACAGAAAAGTATGCAGTATTTGTATTCATGGCCTGTGACTCTCCTGATTGTACCCCTGTACCCCCTAACTTGTACATTCCTTCAGGCACTGGGCTTCAAAGTTTGGAAAGAGTGTTCCTTCCTCACCTGTGTGCTCGTATGGGAGGTACTTATTGGCATCTCACAAAGATGGGAGACAGGGAAGGACTGCAAAACACTGTATGTAGTCAAGGTCAGAGGGACCACTTATATCACCGGCCGGGGGTTTACATGCAAATCACAAATGGGACGGGACTGCTGTGGAATGTGCCTTGAGCTGTTTATTTTCCAGCATCAGTCTCATTTCATGATTATGACAATGGGAAGATGCCATCAGCTCACATTCCAGGCAGTAGACCAAGAACTTAATGTTACAAATTACTTTATAAGTTTTTTGACCAATCACACAAAGCAGAAGGATATTGACGGTGATTCTATCCCACCACTATAAGCACACGTACCTTCGGTTAAAACAATGCTTGCTTATTTTGAATACCTGCTTGTAAGCCTTAAAACACAATGCACAGAGCTCCATTATTAAGCTTCAAACTTCCTAATATCTTGCTAGATAAACTTTTCTACAGCTTAGGGAGTTATTCTAGACAAGCCTTAATACACAGACCATTGTTCTATTTGTCCTTGCTTTTCTACTTTTTAAATAATTTTTCTGCTGACCTACTTCATGGCTACTGCTTAGCTCTGATCACAGTTCTGTTGTCTCTGAGGCCTGTCTTTTGCAGCATTCCCAAAACCCTCTGATTTTATGGATTCCCACACACTGTGAACAAATAATCTGATAAAATAGGCTACATAAAATAAGCTACAGGAAAAGGAAAAATATGTCCCTGTTTGTATAAAAAGTGATTTTTAAGAAAAAATGCAAATGAAGGCACATCTGTTACCTGAACCACGTTCAGGCTGCAGAAGGACTTACAGGTTTTCCACTTGCAGATGTTCTCTCTACCCAGGTAAACTGGTGCACTGCAAAGCATACCAAGTAAGTGCTCATGGGGACTGACTTCTCAAAAGTTGTTCGATTCCAGCCATTACCGAGCCGTACAGTTTGCTGCAGAAATGCAAAAATAATCAAATTGATTTTTGAAATTGCAAACACATGCATAAGATTACAATATTTGTATGAAGACTGCAATTGCATAGGAGCAACAAATCACCGCTCCAGGTCCACCTCTTCAGTCATTCATTGCTGAAGGCATGAGAACAGACAAGGTATTTTTCTTCTGCAATACATGAAATGGTACTTTGCTTTTTTGGCACTAAAGAGGTTTACCTTGCTCTAATTTTTATCTGGGATTTGAAATCATTCACATGAACAGAAATTTTGCCAACAGGAGTTTTCTGGGTTTTGTTCTTGCAATAGTTGCATATAATAACATCACTTTGCACAGAGAAGGGAAGAGACTGAATTCTCCCCTCTCTTAATACATGCACCATGTATTTAAGTCATGATACAGGGATGCTACCTGGGATATAGACCAGTCTAATGAATCTATCCTGAAGTAATTCAAATACAAATGAATGGTGGGTTAGGTTATTAGGTGAGTTGCCTAAATATACATAAAATTTAGTGCTGATCATGGTTTTTATTTACCAAATCAATTTTAAAATTTCCTGATTTTCTTAGATGGTTTTTCTTCTAAGTTTGCTGACAATACTAAATCGGAAGGGGTAGACATTGATCTCTTCTTTTTCATCACCAGTGACAACTCAAGGAAATGGCATGAAGTTGAGTCAGGGGAGGTTTAGGTTTGATTTTAGGAAAAGGTTTTTCACCCAGAGGGTGAAAACTGGAACAAGGTCCCCAGGAAAGTTGTCACAACACCAAGCCTGACAAAGTTCCAGAAGCATTTGGACAATGCTCTTAGGGACATGGTGTGACTCTTGGGGTGTCCTGCACAGGGCCAGGAGTTGGACTGGATGGTCTTGATGGATCCCTTTTAACTCAGCTTATTCTATGACTCTATTCTAAACATATATTTCTTCTATTCCTTTTCTGCTATAGTCTGAAACTTTTTGTGCTTCTGATTGGATGACCATATAATAGAACAAAAGCCAAAAACATATAAAAGATGTTAGCCTTCTAGAGATACAGTGGTTCATGAGATTTGTTATAAACACAGTATAAATAAAGCACAGACAGTTAATGTTACAGGTAATATGACTCCATGAGCAAAACCCCATATTCACAGATATATTCATAGCCCCTTTTTGAAAAGGTATTCACAATCTAATTTTCCATTATTTTACCCATTTTGACTCTATTTTGATATCTTCTGTTATTTCAACAAAGTCAGGACTTGAGTGGAAAAAAATTTGAAGAAACTCTAGGGAAAAATGCAAACGAAATGTATAAGATTCTGATTTTGCTGATCTGATTTTGCCATGCTGATTATAAAGCTCCACACCCCCAAAACTACAGGACATATAACATATGTGTCTTGCCTTTACAAACTCTTACATTTCCATCTGTGGAAAAGATCTTTCCCAAAGTTCTTCCACTACTAAGACCAGAGCTACCGACCTTGACCAGATGAAAAAGTGCTCTGCTATAATCCCTTAGTCAAACCTCAATATGAATTCAGCATAATCTACATTTTCTTATCAGTATTTATTCTTTTAGCAAATTAATTAAGAAGCAGTAGTTGGCCCTTTGCACACTTATTATTGTAGGTCCATAATAGAGGCAAGGTCCACATGTAAAGATGTAGAGTAAATCTCAAAACACAATAAATCTTGATAACATATGGTATTATCCCCTTACTTCCTTGCTCATATTCTCACTTATCTGAGGTCTGTGAGGAAAGGTACAGCAATCTCCTTTCATGTGTTGTTCATCAAAGTGCCTGGTGGTCTTCTAGGTATCACAGAAATATTTTTAATAACAATAGGTCAGAGCTTTAAATGTGCAAAGGGTATGGATGCATCTGTATCAGCCTGGTAATAGATATCTCAGCTGCATTGCTAGGAGAATAAGTTTGGGGCACTCTAAATAAAAGCAGACCTTTGTTTTCTGGGTGGGGGAGTGACTGGAAAAATGCAAATGCCAACAGCCTGGGGGCTGGAAGCTCTTTTCTTTCTTCTTTTTTTTTTTTTTTTAACTTGGCACTTTATCTCCCACTTCAGAACTTACTAGTAGAAATTATACAATAGACTACACATTCAGTTGACTATTCAGTAGAAACTCTATCATCTGAAAGCCATTCAGCCTTCTTCCAGAAGGCTGCCATTGAATTTCATGCAAAATTTGGAATTTGACAGTAGGTCTAGAAATGGATTATTTAGGAAATTATAGACATGGTGGAATGACAAATATCCACACCCATGAGCTGACAGATGCGGTTTCAGATCCTCCATTATTAAAAAGAATAATCCTAGTCTTTCTGGCTAGCAGGATTCTTTGCCATTATATTGTGATCAGCAGACCCTTGTTCTGGACCATTATGCAGTTTCAGTGATTATTTTAGACTTTCCATCTGGGAAGCAGCTGTCTTTCAGAGTATTCATTCTCCAAGCCTATCCAGTTTGACTGAAGAACCTGCCAATATCTATTTATAGTCAGCATGGGATACTCACCTAGAATATTTGAACAGAGGGTCAGCTGGAAAACAACAGAAGTGTTTCATTTTTGTTTTGGATTTGACTCTGTGCTGCCATGTTATGTGCTGGTGGACCACTTTGAGTCCTAACCAGCCAACCAGTTCTGTTCATGGAATGTCTATTAACCGTGAGTTTTCCAGTGCCTGAGTGGTAGAGTCTGTGAACATGCCAGAATCTGGCGAGCCACATTACCTTTCAGTGGCTCTACAGAACTGCTGCACTTAGGCAGCAGTTGGAAAATACTTACCTGTACTGGCATGTTTGAAAGCGCTTGGTACACATCTGGATGGATGATGGATATGTTGTAAGTTGCCTTTTTGTTGGGCTCGTCAAAGCAGGGAAATGATTTCCGTGCATCTGTTGGCTCATGATCAGTAGCTGCAATGCTCCTGAAACAATCAACACATTGGCAAGACTTCATAATATGGCTTTGAAATCTTGTCTGCAATTTCTAGGCATTTTAAAAAATGATTTCACAAATGAAATTCAACTACAAATATTTGTGCATATTTATCCATTCATAAAAGCCGGTGACATCAGAAATGCATGAGCTGACATCAACATCTTTCATCAACATCTTCTAGGTTTCAGAGCAAAAGCTAATGCAAATTGCTTATCATCAAATATTTTTTGGAGCCGGGTAATATGAGAGGCATGACCTTTCATGCATAATGAAAAATTTGCTCTCCCTTCTGCTGAGCTTTCCCATTGATTTATGCACCTAAAATAAAGAACTGATGATATCACCTAAAAGGAATAAGTCACTACAAGACTTGTTTACCCACTACAGCTTATTTTGGGATTAGGGTCTTGAACATCTCCTGAAGCGACACCTTGAAACTGCCAATAAATCTCATCCTGGTTGTGTGTTTCTTTTTCTGCATTTACCACATACAGTTTTCTCCTGGTGCTCTTATGCTCCCCTGACTCCATTAGTGAAACTGCTGGAGAAAGCATGGAAAGTTCAGGTGAACATCCTAGTACATAACTGATGCTGTGCAAGCTGTGTTGGGGGTTCAGAAAGTCATCTCAGTTATGCACAACCAGGTGGAGGAACTAGACAATAGGGGTCATGTAAAAACATAAGGTGAAGGTTGTGAGTGTTCATATTGTGCTTGCTTCTCCCAGTGACATCGGGCTCCCCCATTAATGACCCACACCGGTGGCAGAGCATATTCTCCAGTGATTGATGGTGAAAGGGATCACAGATGCTCCTTCAATTAATCTGGAATGTTGAGCATTTTCTGACAGCACTTCTACAGCTGCTCCAACTATATTAAGGTAGTTTTTCTTTCCAAAAAGTAATTAAAAGTGTACATCATAAATTACAGATCTGCAGCAATCCTACAAGCTCACTTGACAACCAATTTTTCTATGTTTCTGTTGCCCTTGGCATTTCCCTGTAACAGTTAAAAACTAAACTGGTCATTAGGAACTTGTAGCAGCAAGGGTCATTTACAAGCCTGACAGAGGTAATATGTCTGGGCTCTCTCCATTCATGTTCCTTGGAATAGTAGCTCAAAGGTTCATGGGCAGAAAGCATAATGAACATTCACTTTAACATCATTTCAGACTCAAGAGAGTTTCTTTTGCTTGGTGCATTCTTTGCTGTCACTCTCTACTTTTCATAGGATTTGAGAGCTATTTCACAATTAAGTTAACTCCAAGCCTCCAGGGCAATGCTTCACAGTTATTGGTTAAAAACTTGGCTATATATTTTGACACATTTATGTCTTGTTCCTACAGACTGATAACATTGTGATACATCTGTTGATTTATAAGGTGGTAATCCATCTATCCTCATATGTTTGCAGAGGCAGACAGACATTGGGAGTGAAAAACTTCAGCACTTCACCCTTCCTATAGGCTAGATGATGAGAACTCCAGACTATGGCATGCACAGAAGTGGGAATAGAAACATGAAATGTTGTAATTCACTTTCAAATGACATAATGTAGTTTTTAGATAAGATTTTCTTTGCTGCTTGGTGGCTTCTGCTCTTGATGTCCAGACCTTTAAATATGAACTAAAGTTGACAGTTGTAAACATCATAGCAATAAGAAGTGAAGATCTGGCTGAGACTGCATCCAGCTGTTCTCAAAATAAAACAGTGATGCATTTAGAACCATGATGAGTTTTCCTTCCTCCCCCCCCCTCCCCAAAGTACAAGTCATTAGTGTCAAACAACTTCCTTCCTCCCTGAACTAATTAAAGCATTTTTCTCCTAGTCTTCCTTAAAATTCCAACTCATTGCTGCTTCTCAGAAAACTTTCTGCTTCAGGAAGAAAATCAGAAGTGTTACTTTTGTAAACAGAAGAAAATTCTTCCCTTGTCTATTCAATAAAATCCTAAATACATCCCTGTTAGACATGTGCCAGCCTCTTGTTCTCTTACAGACAACAAGGGAGGGAATTTTTAAAAAGGGAAGCCATACCTTGTCACTAACAGTAGTGCAAAATCAAAGCCAGCTGCTGTGACATGTTTGTATTATTTTTAATATTAAGGAAAAAATACAAGGGGGCTTTAGCACATTCCTTGAGAGAAGCTAATGACCTGAATAACCCAGTACACCAGCCAAGGACTCTTTTGCTCCTCTCCATAAGATCTGAAAACAATACAAGTGTAACGTAGTTATGCTCACTGCATCATGCAAAGTAGGGAAGGACTGCTATTCCTTTTTCATCAGTGGGGAAATGAAATTAGCAGACAGGAACAGTTTTACCAAAGGACTTAAATGCTTACGGCTAGATTTGGCAACGCACAGAAGCATCTAGGCAGGTCTCTGTCCAAAATCTACATTTCCAAAGTTTCTGCTTTCCTGTTCCCTACCTGCAGGTGCACATCAGTTTAAATAGTCATCATTCCAAGGTTTCTCACAATCTGCTTCAGGGCATGTCCAAAAGCACCTTTTTCCTGATGGGGATTGTATGATCTGCCTGAACAGGATCCCCAAATGAAGTGTTCTTCTCCCTAAGCCTCTCAAGGATTCCAGACTTAGAGGCATGTTCAGCACATCTCTACCTGTTTTCCACAAAGTGTTCTGGGAGATTTGCAATCTAAGCAACAGCAGAGCCTGGACATGTGCCCAGTTTGTAAACCAAAGGCCTTATAGCAATGCTTTGACAAACCTTTGCCTTCACAGATAAACATCTGGGGAGCAGCTCAGCCCTAGGAGCTGACTTTCAATCTTATTAAGTCTCTCTAAAGGTGCTGCTGCTTCTAACACTGCACAGAAGGAGTAATAGAGTTGGCTAGTAATATATTGGATCTCCTTCTCATCTCAGCCCCCTTCTCTTTAACGTCCACTATTAAGATACTTGTTTGATCATTGCTGTTACCTGATCTGATTTGGATTTACTTGCAACATGACAACAACAGAACTACTTGGGTTGAAATTTTCCAAGAGTGGTGTGTACCTCAGGGAAAGGCAATATAAAAATGCTCATTCTAGTCAGCATTGTTTTTAAGTAGAAAGCTGAGGGAAAATGCATTTTTAATAAGTAATAAAACCCTTCCCTCATTGTCCTTCCTTACCCCATCCTATCCCCTACCGTCTGCTGCATAGCAAGAACTTGGCTGTTGGTTGCCTTACTTTCAAAGCTGTACTTACCACTATCATGTACATCACCTCTGCCACCCCCACAAACAATCTGCCCAAACTCAATCACATAAAAAATATTTCAGAATTTACAACTCACTCATTTTTATTAAAGCCCTTCTCAAGCCTAACAGGCTCACACTCGTGAACTCTTTTCTGCATTAAGTTTTCAGACTGCTGGCTAGGATCATCCTTGCAATTGTAGTTTCTAGCATTCAATTCAAGAAGTAGGAACAGTCGAAGTGAGCTCAAATTTTATACTTTCTTTAGTTTTAGAGTTCTCCTTTCTTCCTGGTATCAGATGCTAGGCCCTTGTCTACCTATACTGTCCGGATCTGAGGGACAGGCACTCACATCTCCTGCTCTGCAGCACAGAAGACCTGTGTTCTGGTCCTGCTATTCTGGGATTGTGACAGACCTGGGGCTATACATTTAATATCTAGATATACTTCACCAGTGAAAAGTAACACACCTCAACTTAGAAGGATGCTAGGAGGTTGCACTTTAAAACTGCTGTGGAGATGTCAGATGCTCAAAGTATGAAACCAAAGTACCTTTTAAGTCAGAGCAATGCTGAGGTCATAGATGGAGGAAAACAAGAGGAAAAGAGCTATTTGGAGTTCGAACTGTTCCCTGCATGACTTCTCCACAGGAAAAATCAATGCTTGCTTTATTCTCTACCTCTTGAATCTGCTGCTGGTGGTGCCCATCACTGCTGCTACTCCTGACAGTGGGTGAATGGAGCCGATGACACTCTCACTCACAGCACCATTGTCCCAGGAGGGCAAAGAAATGCCATGAAAACACATCAGTGTTTGTCTCCATGTTCCTGCTACAG